>NC_086321.1:351579028-351666528 GCF_036172605.1 Pelobates fuscus
CATGGTCACAATAGGTGTCCTAGTCTCTGCCTGCAGGGGGACTGTCTGTGCTGACAGGCAGTCTCCCTGCAACTGTAAAATCATAAAAAAATTTAAAGTGAAAGTTAATAAAAAAAAAATATATATGTGTATATATATATATATATATATATATATATATAATAAAATATGAATAATAAATAATTAAAAAAAATTATATATCTATACGAAATTTTATTCTAACTGTATTTTGATATTAATATATATATTTATATCAAAATACACTTAGAATGAAATTGTATATATATATCTATGTATATATAAATAAATAAAATAAAAAGAATGCAAACTATTCATATGTCCATATACAAAATTACATAATTATATAAATATACACGTAGACTTCAAATATATAAATATGCATATATATTTAAATTCTACGTGCGTATTTTTTTTTTTTTTTTTTTAAATTCTTTATTTTATCGTGCATATATTAGACATATAACATCTACGCCAGCAATGCCACAATAGCTTATGCCAGAGTTTACATATTCATAGAAAGACAGTTGTATGGCATGAATTGACAGTGCACATTTTTTAAATTTAAGAAGATTGGAGAGTAGTGTAGTGTATGTAATAGCGTGCTTGGCTGTAGGAGCTCGTCCACTGATTAGGTTAGGCAGTGTCCTAGACATTTGTTAGTCATGTGATGTTAAAAATTAAAACAAGCGTATGAGATAGGAGTAGGAGATACGTCTAGTGCCGTGAGAGGTAATATGGTTAGATATGTCATATCCACAATTGTATGAACAATACAGAGTGGAAACTGCACAGAGGTATAGCAGTCAGCATGAGTAGGGTACACGTGTATTTCTATACGCAGGCAACCACGAGTACTAACATATGTTAGGTGGTCTAAGTAGTAGCTAACCGCATTTTTATAAGTAAGTAGATTAGTGTCACAAGCTCTGGAGTCAAGAAGAAGTGAAATAACTAGATAATAAAGTAACACGTTAAAGAAACAAGAGATTTAACCACATGTTGTCAGTTCCCTTATTAAACAGAAGAGAAGTCATTCAGTCGCTTTAGAAGGGCATCAACCCCATCTGAGTTAGTAAATATTTGCTGTGTAAGGATGAATAAACAACATGCTATGCTTCAAGCTGATGACATTAAAACACCCCAATGCCCCACCAACAGATGTTAAGTCCCAATATCCCTGGCTGTGGATTGAGGCAGGTATCTGCATGCTCAGTGTGGCCCTTGGCGGTGTGCTCAGTCACTGGTGTTCAGTGTCCACATCTTGAAGGTTGAGGACTTGTCTGCAGGGTCTGGTGAGTTTGTGTTGTGTCGCTTGTGCCTGCATGCTGCCCCTCTGCCTTCTTTGCTGTATGCAGGTGCAGGGACCATGGAGATTAGGTCTAGCATGTACCGATGTGGTGTGGTCCTGTGTCCCCGTCGGTCAGGCTTTCATGGGCAGGTGCACGGGGTCTGCCCTAGATTTGTGGGGATTGCATTCCTCGGGGGGGCGGAAGGTGACAGGCTCCCTGATGCGAGCTAGCAGGGTTGTAGATACCGCCTTTGTAGATGCGGCCTGTGGCTTGAGCTGTGGTTTAGCAGCCTACCTGGGTCTTGGGAGCTCCTCTACGGGCGGAACTGCAGGGTGTGGGCCGGGATCACCCCCACCGGCCCAGAGGGGGGGGGGAATAGGGCCATGTCCGCCACTCTGAGGGAGTCCGTCTGGATACCGTCGGGCAGGATAGCGGGGCAGCGGCCGTCCACCCCACTCACCGCCTGAGTAGGCCTCATCCCGTGGGGACGACGTGTATCTCTCCGAGGGACTGAAACAGATACTGCGAGCCTCTCCTCGGGTCCAGTGCTTCCTCGTGTGCCGGCACACCGCATTTGGTCATCCAGTAGGACCGAGTATTCAATTTTTCTGGCTTAAAAGGCATAAAGTTGTCGGAGCCATTGGGCCATGCGACCAGCCAGCATGGCGGTCAGGCCCCGCCCCTACGTGCGTATTTATGTAATATTTTTACATAATTAACTTATTTTATTGATTGCAATTTAAGGGACCTGCCTGCCAACCCAGGCCGAAAGTCCAGAGAATTTAATTTGCCATCACTGTATTTTACCCTGTAACGTTCTACGACTCCCTAAAACCTGTACATGGGGGGTACTGTTTTACTCGGGAGACTTCGCTGAACACAAATATTAGTGATTCAAAACAGTAAAACATATCACAGCGATGATATTGTCAGTGAAAGTGACTTTTTTTGCATTTTTCACACACAAACAGCACTTTTACTGATGATATAATTGTTGTGATACATTTTCCAGTTTTGAAACACTAATATTTGTGTTCAGCAAAGTCTCCTGAGTAGAACAGGACCCCCCATGTACAGGTTTTATAGCGTTTTTGAAAGTTACAGGGTCAAATATATGGGTCAAATATTTTTACATTGAAAATGGCCAGGTTGGTTACGTTGCCTTTGAGAGCGTATGGTAGCCCAGGAATGAGAATTACCCCCATGATGGCATACCATTTGCAAAAGAAGACACCCCATTTGCAATACCTTGGGTTATGTCCAGTCTTTTTTATTAACCACTTAGTCACAAACACTGGCCAAAATTAGCGTTCAATTTAGTTTAGTTTTTTTCACACACAAACAAATATGAACGATAACTTTGGCCAGTGTTTGCGACTAAGTGGCTACTAAAAAAGTCTGGACATACCCCATATTGAATACCCTGGGTTGTCTACTTTTAAAAAAAATATGTACATGTGGGGTGGTATTCAGCGATTTATGACAGATAGTGTTACAATGTCACTATTGATACATTTTAAAAATGTATGTTTTGAAACCGCAATATCCTACTTGTACTTATAGCCCTATAACATGCAAAAAAATAGCAAAAGGCATGTAAACACTGGGTATTTTTGAACTCAGGACAACATTTTGAATCTATTTAGCAGTTTTTTTCATTCGCTTTTGTAGATGAGTAAAAGATTTTTCACATAAAATTCAAAAAACGTGTATTTTTTTTCAATTTTTCATCATATTTTTTCATTTTTTTAAAAATTAAATTACATGAGATTATATAAATAATGGTATGTAAAGAAAGCCCCCTTTGTCCTGAAAAAAACAATATATAATTTGTATGGGAACAGTAAATGAGAGAGCGGAAAATTACAGCTAAACACAAACACCACAAAAGTGTAAAAAGATGCCTGGTCGCAAATGTACAACATCGCAAAAAAAGTCCGGTCCTTAAGGGGTTAATAAAGCACCAACAAATGTCATACTTCTGTACAATAGATAGACTAACAACCAGCCTTTTGAAACAAGACAAACCTTTATTAGTTTCAATATGTAGATCAATGCCCACTTGAAGCAATAAAATTCAGTGGATTAAACTGAGCACTATATTAAAGAAGCACTCCAGTACAATAACCACTAAGTCAGGCTGTATGGGTTATGGTTACGTGAGCAAACTTATAGGTAATCATTGGCCGCATAATTACGGGATTTAGTGCCAGGAAGATGTAAAGTTGCCAGGGAGTCTTAGGCCCAAGTGCTTCCTCAGTTTACATTATTTACCCAAAGGCAGTCAGGATATCAGACAACCCGGCGATCGAAATGTTTGATCAAGAAACAGCCAGATACACAAGACCACAGTATCTTCTAACAAGCGCAAATGTGATTGTGTAAAGTAGTGTGTGTGACATTATGTGTATATTCCAGTGTGTTAGAGAGTAAGTGACTGGCTGTGTATCAGTGTATATTTAGAGAAAACACACACACACACACTATATCAACATACCTCCCTACCATCCCATTATCAGTGGGACATTCACGAGCTCAGTGTCATAATATAGTCTGGTACTGCAAAGGTCCATGGGGCGGGTGACACCACAAGTTATTGTACCGGGTGACACCTTTGCTTTATATTTGTCTTTTATGTAAATATCCAGGTTTTAAAGGGACACTATAGTCACCTGAACAACTTTAGCTTAATGAAGCAGTTTTGGTGTATAGAACATGCCCCTGCAGCCTCACTGCTCAATCCTCTGCCATTTAGGAGTTAAATCCCTTTCTTTATGAACCCTAGTCACACCTCCCTGCATGTGACTTGCACAGCCTTCCCTAAACACTTCCTGTCAAGAGAGCCCTATTTAGGCTCTCTTTATTGCAAGTTCTGTTTAATTAAGATTTTCTTATACCCTGCTATGTTAATAGCTTGCTAGACCCTGCAAGAGCCTCCTGTATGTAATTAAAGTTCAATTTAGAGATTGAGATACAATTATTTAAGGTAAATTACATCTGTTTGAAAGTGAAACCAGTTTTTTTTTTCTTGCAGGCTCTGCCAATCATAGCCAGGGGAGGTGTGGCTAGGGCTGCATAAACAGAAACAAAGTGATTTAACCCCTAAATGACAGTGAATTGAGCAGTGAAATTGCAGGGGAATGATCTATACACTAAAACTGCTTTATTTAGCTAAAGTAATTAAGGTGACTATAGTGAAACTGTAGTGCGCACTGTGTGCGGCATTCTCTCTCCAGCCTGTCAGCAGAGGAGGGGGCGGGCAAAGACCGCGAGCTGAGAGTCAGCTCAGCTCGCGGCCGCTCACACCGCGCGCATGCGCAGTAGTGCGCTGAGGACTTCAGAGGGCGGCTGATTGCTCCCTTCTCGCGCCCGCCTATTTCGTCATTTTGTTGAAATAGGGGGCGTGGCTTCACGAGGCTCCCGGCGCTGGAACCAGGTGAGTAAACAGGGGCTCCCTGGAGAGTCCCTTTAATAGAGCTTAAACTAGCTCTCAGTAAAATTGCTTGCAGTGGTACAATCCCCACTGATGGATATAAAACTCTGTAGCCCAGTGTCTCAGCATAGTGACGTGAAAAACAGATATACAATAGTGCTTACTGTAAGTGCAATTTACATAAAAGAAATGGATGTATTTTTACTCACATTTGATTGAGCGGTGTATCGCTCAAATATCTGTGCATGGATGTTATAATCCCCACCAGGGATATGGTTTGAAGTAGTTGTCCAAAATTGAAGTTGGATGTGTCACAAACAAATAAAATCATTAAAAACAATTTTTTTTTTTTTTTTTTAAAAAGGGTAATTAATGGTCTAACATATATAACTGAAAACCAAATATACTATAATGCTAAAGGAAAAAAAAAAAGGCTTTTTCAAGTGTAAACAGATTGACCTGGCACAAGGGTATATATAGGGGTAATGGCAGTTAACATTTTTTATTTTTGGCGCCAAAATAAAGACCTTTGACCTCAATAAGGTCACGTGATATATACAAATGAGGTTAAGGGAAACAGGAAGTTGTGCGGCGGCCTTTTTGGATATGGTCATACAATGGGCAATAAAAGGGGAATGGA
Source organism: Pelobates fuscus (assembly GCF_036172605.1). Classification (NCBI taxonomy): domain Eukaryota; kingdom Metazoa; phylum Chordata; class Amphibia; order Anura; family Pelobatidae; genus Pelobates; species Pelobates fuscus. Next base: position 351,584,412 of record NC_086321.1, read on the forward strand.
CACTAAAGGCTTATTTAGGAAAGTTGTGGAAGAACAGAAAAACAACAGCATATAAATTTAGTGTATATGTGTGTGTAAACTTTAAAGGACCACTCTAGGCACCCAGACCACTTCAGCTTAATGAAGTGGTCTGGGTGCCAGGTCCTTCTAGGGTTAACCCATTTTTTCAGAAACATAGCAGTTTCAGAGAAACTGCTATGTTTATGAATGGGTTAAGCCTTCCCCCTATGTCCTCTAGTGGCTGTCTCATTGATAGCCGCTAGAGGCGCTTGCGTGCTTCTCACTGTGATTTTCACAGTGAGAGCACGCCAGCGTCCATAGGAAAGCATTGTGAATGCTTTCCTATGTGACCGGCTGAATGCGCGCGCAGCTCTTGCCGCGCGTGCGCATTCAGCCGACGGGGAGGAGAAGAGGAGGAGAGCAGGAGGAGATCTCTCCGCCCAGCACTGGAAAAAGGTAAGTTTTTACCCCTTTCCCCTTTCCAGAGCCGGGCGGGAGGGGGTCCCTGAGGGTGGGGGCACCCTCAGGGCACTCTAGTGCCAGGAAAACGAGTATGCTTTCCTGGCACTAGAGTGGTCCTTTAAGTTGTATGTTAACAGCGTTTCATCCATACACCCTGACTCCTCTCCTGCAACTGTCAAAACAACCTACTAAGCCCTCAGTGAATACTTTTCTTGCAACCTACTTCATTACCCCTACTTTTACCCTTTGTGTCACTATACCTCACTTTCTCTAGCATGTAAACTCATTGAGCAAGGCCCTCAACCTCTCTGTTCCTGTGCGTCCAACTTGTCTGGTTACAAATGTTACGTGTCTGTTAGTCCAACCATTGTACAGCGCTACGGAATTTGCTGGTGCTATATAAATAATAAAATAATATATATAGAAAGAATAATGAGTCCTAAAGAGAATAATATAAAATAATATAGTAATAGTGGATAACATACTAATATATAGATATCACGTGTGTGCATATAAATACAGTACAACATATTAATAAAGGTGGTATAATAAACAATGGGGTTAGAAACAGATAAGGTTAAAATAAAAAGGTTGTTTATAGTCTCTATCTGCAGCAGGGGTATAGTTAACATCCTGGTTGATAATTATGTGGCGGCCATATATAATATGGGCGTGTATTGTGGAAAAAAAGGGGAATGCATACTAAATGCTTACTATGAGAGGCTTTGACAAGAGGAAACTAAAAAGAACATGCCAAAATCAGTTGCCAGTCAATAGGGCTAGCGCTGCCAGCAGGGGTGTTGCTAGGGATGGGTTGGGGCGGCATTAAACCCGAATATGGTTCCCCTATAACCCCGAATCTGTTGTCAGCTGCTCTCCCTGCCATCACCTGTAAAGCCCGTAGTGGGCGCAGCGAATTGATAGACACATTAAATATGATAGAGCAAGGTATTCTCCAGCAGTCACGTGTAGCGTGCGCTGTGATTCTTCTTCTGTGATGGGTGTCCATATTGGAACATTTTCCCAGCTCGCTTGGTCCTTGTAGCAGTCTTGGTTATGGGAGTGGAGTCAGTGCAACTACCGCTGGGGGCCACCATGTGGTCTTCCTGCCTATTGCATCCTCGTTCTAATACACCCCTGGCATGCAGTGTTCATCTGAACTCCTTTTTTCCCTATGTTTATTGCAGGGAGCTTGCTGCATCTGTTACATGGAGACCTCCACAGGCCTCTGATCAGATCTCTTTTGGGAGAGGGCTGTGGGTGTCCTCTCAGTGTCTTTTTAATGCTGTTTGCCAGCCCCACTGACTGGCAAAATGAAAGTGGTTCAATATTCCAAAGGCCATTAAAGTGCATCTCACCTGCCACGTCAAGGCAAACCTCTTAATGAGTCTAAAATGGGACAAAAAGAGGGAAGCCGATCCGAGTGGAGTGGAGATTTTCGACATTAATGCCTTAAAAAAGCGATCAACTTGCCCATCTTCAGCCTGGAAACAGTGATCCTGCGGGCACAGAGGTGCTGGTCCCAAGGGCACATCAGCATAGCATTATCTGAGGCCTACCCTGGCGGTGAGTGGGGTGGACAGCCACCCTGCTATCCTGCCCTGTGGTTCCCCATTGGATCGCTGACGCCATGTGGTACTCGCCTCGTTCCTCTCCCCCCCCATCTCTTTGAATTCGTGGGGGTGATCTAGGACCTCGCCTTGGGGGCCTTCTAGCAACTCGGAGGCATTGTCGACTTACCGAGTGGTCTTACCCGTTTCACTCTAAGATGGCGGACACCTCGAGCCGAGCTGCACACAGCAGAGACGAGGCTGAACTTACCTGTAGACTGGATCAGATCTTCTCAGACTTGACTGAGCACCTCTCTCTATGACCTCCCGTGTCTGGCCCTGTATTGTGCTATCGGGCGGTGTCACCGGTTCCAGGGGCCTCATAAGTGACTCCAGTTTTTTCCAAAATGAGCCGAAGATATGGTTGAGTCGGAGCTCCGTTTCTCTATTGGCATTCCATTTTGCATGTGGTGCGCGAGGCATCCGCCATTTTGTAGTCCTTAGAAGCGTGTTTGTTTCACTTGGGGACAGCTTGTCCAGGGGCCCAAGGGCGGGCGGCCCGGGAAAACCCCCGCTGGCCATGGGGGGGGGAACGAAGGCACTAGGTCAGGTGTCCAGTCGTTTTTGGCGGCAGGAGAGCGGCCATCTCTTTTGCGCTCTCCATGCTAGTAGGCCTTTCCAGGGTGTCGGTTGCGTGTCTCTTAAAGTGTAGCTTGACAGGTATCTGTGCGTGCTCCCCATTGTTCCCTTGCGCCGGGTGACCTTTGTTTGCTGTCTTGTCGCCATTTTCTTTGATTAATATAGCTCTATATGTTCCCTCAAGCCGGAGCTGTTGAGGCAAGCATCATCTCAGCTCTGCGGTCAGGCCCCGCCCCCTATTTTAAATTTTTTTTACGTATTTACATATATATATATATATATATATATATATATATATGTGTATATATATATATATATATAGGAAACATGGGGGGATGGTTGCACTCACCTAAACATGCTTAAATGGGGTGCTGCTGGGGGCCATATTATACAATAAACAATACACAAGATCCAGCGCACTCTCCTATCTACTAAACAGCAACTTCAGTGTTGACAGATTTTATTAGTTTGTAAAAGTTTTTTTTAAAAACACCTAATCTAGGCAAAAAAATGGGGATTTAGTTACATTATATGATCATACATTGCATAAGCCTGCCACAACGTCAATGTACCCCATCTTTGGCAGGTCCTACTCTCAGTCTAATGTCTGCTCTTATGAGATTAACCACTTACTTGGGAAAAAAATTTAATTTGATATTAATATATATATATATATATATATATATTAAAGGGACACTATAGTCACCTGAACAACTTTAGCTTAATGAAGCAGTGTTGGTGTACAGAACATGCCCCTGCAGCCTCACTGCTCAATCCTCTGCAATTTAGGAGTTAAATCCCTTTGTTTATTAACCCTAGTCACACCTCCCTGCATGTGACTTGCACAGCCTTCCATAAACACTTCCTGTAAAGAGAGCCCTATTTAGGCTTTCTTTATTGCAAGTTCTGTTTAATTAAGATTTTCTTATCCCCTGCTATGTTCATAGCTTGCTAGACCATGCAAGAGCCTCCTGTATGTGATTAAAGTTCAATTTAGAGATTGAGATACAATTATTTAAGGTAAATGACATCTGTTTGAAAGTGAAACCAGTTTTTTTTTCATGCAGGCTCTGTCAATCATAGCCAGGGGAGGTGTGGCTAGGGCTGCATAAACAGAAACAAAGTGATTTAACTCCTAAATGACAGTGAATTGAGCAGTGAAATTGCAGGGGAATGATCTATACACTAAAACTGCTTTATTTAGCTAAAGTAATTTAGGTGACTATAGTGTTCCTTTAATATTAAAATACACTTAGACAGTGTATGTGTGTGTATATATATATATACTTAGATCATATAATATATATATATATATATATATATATATATATATATATATAATCTAAGTATATATTGTTTTGTTTTAAACTGTGTTTGAACTTTCTTTTACATTTTACAGGCAGCAGGGGAACTACCTGTCATTACAGGCACTCCCCCTGCTGGCAATGCTATGGACGGCTATGCCGTCTATGTGATCATGAGGTCCTCGCAAGGACCTTGCGATCGCATGGCCCATGAGGCCGAAACGGCAGCAGAGGGACTCCCTGGCATGGCAGGTAAGTACCCCCACCGCGATCGCCGGCGTGGGATCGCCAGCGAGCGGGTAAGTACAAAGGATGGCGTTTAGAGCCAGGTTCCCAAGGATGGCATTGCACGCCCGCCATCATTAAGGGGTTAATGAGGTTGTTCAGGTGAGAACCATAGCTCCCTGCTGCCTTTTTTCACGTAAACACTATTTTATGAGAAAATACAGTGTTTACATTGGAAGCTAGGAACACCTCCAGTTGCAGTCACTCAGACTGCCACCAGAGGGATTTCCGAGTTCATGAATGCCTAATTCACATTCATCACGTTTGAAGTCTTCATGCCTGGGTGAATACATCAAATGTGCTATCAGCAGACAGGAGATAGGAGGCAGTGTGAACGCGCCTCCTATGTCCTGTAGTAACCATGGAGCCTGTCAGCAATGAGAGCTGACAGTGGGGAGATAAGATCTCCTGCACACAGCATCGACTCGAGCTGACAGGCTAAAGGCCGGAGACCGAGCAGGAGGATCCAAACCGTAAGTAAACTTATTTAGTGAGTGAGTGAGTGAGTGGGTGACTGTGAGTGTGAGTGACTGGGTGTGGGTGAGCAACTAAGTGTGGGTGACTGAGTGATTGTGTGTGGGTGGGTGAGTAAGTGAATGTGAGTGATTGTGTGTGGGTGGGTGAGTAAGTGAATGTGTGTGGGTGACTGAGTGAGTGTGGGTGACTGAGTGTTGGTGAGTGAGTGAGGGTGAGTAAATGTGGGTGGGTGACTGAGTGTGGGTGAGTAAGTGTGTAATTGTGGGTGAGTGAGTGTGGTTGGGTTGCTGAGTGTTGGTGACTGAGTGTTTGTGACTGAGTGTTTGTGACTGAGTGTTGGTGACCGAGTGTGGGTGGGTGAGTTGGGTGGATGGGTGAGTGTGGTGGGTGACTGAGTGTGGGTGACTGAGTGATTGTGAGTGAGTGATTGTGAGTGAGTGATTAAGTGTTGGTGACTGAGTGAGTGTGGGTGAGTGAGATTAAATGAGAGAGTGAGTGTGATGGATGGATGTATCCACCCATCCCTCTCTATCCATCCATCCGTCCATCCCTCTCCATCCATCCCCCTCTATCCATCCATCCATCCATCCCTCTCTATCCATCCATCCATATCATCCATCCCTGTCCATCCATCCCTCTCTACCCATCCATCCCTCTCTACCCATCCATCCATTCATCCATCCATCCCTCTTTATCCATCTCTCCATCCATCCCCCTCTATCCATCCATCCCTCTCTATCCATCCATCCCTCTCTATCCATCCATCCATATCATCCATCCCTCTCTATCCATCCATATCATCCCTCTTTATCCATCTATCCATCCATCCATCCCTCTCTATCCATCAATCCCTCTCTATCTATCCATCCATCCATCCCCCTCTATCCATCCATCCATCCCTCTCTATCCATCCATCCATATCATCCATCCCTGTCCATCCATCCCTCTCTACCCATCCATCCCTCTCTACCCATTCATCCATCCATCCCTCTTTATCCATCTCTCCATCCATCCCCCTCTATCCATCCATCCCTCTCTATCCATCCATCCCTCTCTATCCATCCATCCATATCATCCATCCCTCTCTATCCATCCATATCATCCCTCTTTATCCATCTATCCATCCATCCATCCCTCTCTATCCATCAATCCCTCTCTATCTATCCATCCATCCATCCCTCTCTATCCATCCCTCTCTATCCATCAATCCCTCTCTATCTATCCATCCATCCATCCATCCCTCTCTATCCATCCATCCCTCTTTGTCCATCCATCAATCCTTTTTTATCCATCCATCAATCCCTCTCTCTCTCCATCCCTCCCTCTCTCCATCCCTCTCTATCCATCCATCCATCCCTCTATATCCATCCATCCATCCATCCCTCTCATCCATCCATCAATCCCTCTCTATCCATCCATCAATGCTTCTCTAGATGGATAGAGAGGGATGGGGATGGATATGGATGGATAGAGGGGGATGGATGGATGGATTGAGAGGGATGGATGGATGGATTGAGAGGGATGGATGGATAGATTGAGAGGGATGGATGGATAGAGATGGATGGATAGAGATGGATGGATGGATAGAGATGGATGGATGGATTGAGAGGGATGGATGGATGGATTGAGAGGGATGGATGGATTGAGAGGGATGGGTGGATGGATTGAGAGGGATGGGTGGATGGATGGATAGAGGGGGATGGATGGATGGATAGAGGGGGATGGATAGAGAGAGGGATGGATGGATGGATAGAGAGGGATGGATGGATGGATAGAGAGGGATGGATGGATGGATTGAGATGGATGGATAGAGAGGGATGGATAGATGGATAGAGAGGGATGGATGGATTCAGAGGGATGGATGGATTGAGAGGGATGGATGGATTGAGAGGGATGGATGGATTGAGAGGGATGGATGGATAGAGAGGGATGGATGGATAGAGATGGATGGATGGATAGAGAGGGGTGGATGGATAGAGAGGGGTGGATGGATAGAGAGGGGTGGATGGATAGAGAGGGGTGGATGGATAGAGATTGGTGGATGGATGGATGGATGGATGGATAGAGGGGGGTGGATGGATGGATAGAGGGGGGTGGATGGATGGATAGAGGGGGATGGATGGATAGAGGGGGATGGATGGATGGATAGAGAGGGATGGATGGATATACATGGATGGAGAGAGGGATGGATGGATAGAGAAGGATGGATAGAGAGGGATGGATGGATAGAGAGGGATGGATGGATATAGAGGGATGGATGGATAGAGAGGGATGGATGGATAGAGAGGGATGGATGGATAGAGAGGGATGGATGGATAGAGGGGGATGGAGGGATGGATGGATAGAGAGGGATGGATGCATAGAGGGGGATGGATGGATGGATAGAGGGGGATGGATGGATAGACATGGAGGGATGGATGGATTGAGAGGGATGGATGGATTGAGAGTGTGTGTATGTTTGCAATTTTTACTATTTGTGTGTTTGTATACAAACACTATATATAGAGATATATCTATATATAGTGCTTCTATGCAAACACACACAGGAGGGGGGCGGGAATAGAAAGCGCATGCGCGGTAGAGCGCAGAGTTCATTCATGGGGCGGCATTCAATCCTCTCCGGGATTTGTAATGTCTGTATTTTTGCAATACCGGCACTGAACTTAATTTCATTGTTTTTTTAATTAGATTTTTTTGGTTTTTAATATTTCCCCCCAGGCTTCTGTCTCCCCTGTTTAATTAAAACTAGTATCCCCCTATCACAACCTCTATCCCCCACTACATCCCCTAATCAACAACTATAGCTCATATCTCCCCAATACAGCCCCTAACCCCCCATATCACCCCACATTTCCGTAAAACACAGCCCCTATCCCCCTTACAAAAACCCTATCCCCCCAATATAGCCTCTATCGATCCCATTACAGCATCCCACCTCCCACCACAGTTCCTATTCCCAGTTACAACCTCTCTCTCTTCACCCCTAAAGCCCTATTCCCCCAGATACCTAAACTCCAGTGCTTCTTGAATTACACCATTCCCTGTCATAACACTGAGTGCATCATTGAACCCCACACTTGGGGGCCCGTCACTATAGATGGTGCTATAGCGGCAGTGTTTTAAATAGGGCACCGTTATAGCTTCTACGTAATGAAGCAAATTAGAAGTAAAGTGAAGCAATAATTTAGAATTGCATAGAGTTTTGACAAACTGGCCACGAAATCAATGAAAAGAAACCCGAGATTTGGTATAGATATACACTGGAAATTGGTATTATATTATCCCTCAGTAATAACATATTGGAAGCTGGATTTGTATATATATAGCTGTCCAAGAAAGCAATAAGTGGCAGAGTTATAGGAGGACATGAAATATTTTAGCCCGGATCGGTACACTTTGCTATCGCTAATTTTTAGTACATCCTGGAGTGTAAATGTTGTTTCCCAGCTCAATGGTATTCATTTTATTGAGCTTGTTAAAATGAAAGTTTACTAAAGCCATGGGCGTAGGAACCGGGGGGATGGGGGGGACGCATATGTCTGTGTATGTCTGCAGCTAGAGCCCATCATCATCCTCATCTGGTTGTAAGTAGGCAATCTAGCATATTATTCGTGGCACTAATCTCTAATTTACCTCACATTAAAGAAACACTATAGTCCCCAGAACCACTGCAGCTTAAAGTAGTGGTTCTGGTGTATATAGCCTGTCCCTGCAGGCCTTTTAATGTAAACACGGCGGCACTCCAGCACTGGCGTAAGTTAACATGGCAGAAAAATAATTGGAAAGGGTTAGGGGGGCTACTAATAAGGATAGGGGGAGAGGGGTAGGTAGAAAAATAATTGGAAGGGTTTAGGGGGGCTACTAATATGGATGGGAGGAGGGGGAGGTAGAAAAATTATTGGAAGGGGTTAGGGGAGTACTAATATGAATGGAAGGGGTAGGGTGGGTTCTAATATGCATGGAAGGGGTTAGGGGGTACTAATATGCGTGGAAGGGGAGGTGGGGTTCTTTTGTGCATGGAAGGGGTAGGGGTGGTTCTAATATTCATGGGAAGGGTAGGGGTGGTTCTAATCAGGAGGATCCCGGCGCTGTATCCGGGTAAGTAAAACCCCTTCCTTGTAGTGACCCTTTAATGTTATTATTTAATCATTTATATAGCGACTGCAAATTCCGTAGTGCTGTACAATGGGATAAACAACTCCTAGTTTACGGAATAAGAATATACCCGGCGAGTAAAAATGCTATCCCCCCCAGATTTTTTTGGGTTCCTACGCCCATGGACTAAACTTGTAATGGTAGCAGATACTAAAGATTCTGTAGGTCAAGCACTATCCACCGACAGATATCTTGGCAGCCGCGGTATAATGAACACTTGTTATAAAACACAAGATGAAATATTTCCAAAGACAGTCCGAGTTATAGAAGGTAGCCTAATCCAGTTAATAATCCCGGAATAATCCAATCCCGCAGATCATGTTATAAGAAGCAGTGTTGAAAATAAGTTGAAAGCATAGAACGTATGACGTACCTTAACAGGGAACCAAATAAGTGGTTGTAAATTCCGTATGATGACTGGGATCCGGCTTGGTATCGAGGCTGGTACATTCGCTGGAACCCATAGCAACCAGTATATTAGCAGGTAACACTGCCGATGATCACAGCCTGTGGGAGTTCTGATTGCTAGAAGCCAGTACTGAACAGACCGAGTGCTACGAAATTGCTCATTCAATATTATGTTCCTGCTTCTGCAGTGACCCTTTAAGCAGGGTCGATATAGAGTCTGCAGAATTCACAGAGTTCCAATGAATGGATGGAGAGCAAGCAGGAACGGGCAACGAAATCCATAAACCAAAGCAAGAATCAGAGCTGGCAAAGTTCTCCATGCCCTCTGCTGCAGTTATGGATAGTGTCAAACAGGACTAATAAGTAGTCTGGCAGTGCTGTAACACATACATGAAACTGTATGCAAAGTCATGGAGCTGTGTGCTCTAAGGCTGTGTAAAGCCTGCTAGTAATCTGCACTACCTGAGCAATGTGGTCTAATTAACTGAGAATGCTTCTCCTGGAGATCAGAGATTTATTGCAAAGCAGGAAGAAGGTCACAAGATCATCCAGTGACCAATAGCCTGTAGCATTTCATTCTTCTAGAATAGATCTGTTGACGAACTCCCCCCCAGTGGCCAAGGAGGAAAAGGCAAGTAAATCCTTTAGGAAGGATTTTTGTTTTTTTTTTGTTGTGTTTTTTTTTTTTAAGGTGGATTTTTTTTAACTTAGGCATCTCAGTACCAGATGAATAATCAGATTAGATTTGGAACTGCCCACACCGGGCTGTTTAAGTACAACAGCATACTAAGCAGTATAAAGCAAACATCTTACACAATTGGGAAGAAAAGGGACCCTCTGAATGCCTAGGCAGTTTTAGATTTATTTCCCCTCATAATAGGTCTGAGCATTTTGCCATTTCTAGCTACCCATGGTTTTGTAGGGTAGGGGCGCAGCCAATCATTACCATCTCACCCTCTGGTAAGTAGGTGGAGGGTAATACGGAAATTCGTTACTGTGAGGTGTCTTGTAGCCTCCTAACCATGTAATAACAGACAATGAGTCCTCTGTTCTAAAACATGTATAGGGTGGTTTATAGCAGAGAAATTGCAACATATGTTACAGGTAACAAGGTTAGAATAAGTGAACAGAAGAGGGAATGTAACAAAAAATAAAATAAAGAGTGAGAGGGAAAAGGTCAAAGAATGAGAAGAAGGTTTGAGAAAAAAAAAAATAATAAAAGACAGATGACTGAGAAAAATAGAGTACAAGATATATAAATGTTTAGCAATGTATCAGATTAGTATTTATGACATCATAGGTCTGTGTATAGGTTTAGGGGAACCAACGTAAAGCTATACAGAGTTTCCCCAATTTCTGCAGTACTTTTTTTTTTTTTTTTTTTTTTTTATTCTATTGTCAGTTTCCCGTAAACTTTATTTCTGCAAAGATGACGACATGTTTTCTTAATTGTGGCCCAATTCCAATAATATAAACAAAGAATTAACAAATAAAAAAAAAATTAAAAATCCCAAATAGATTTATAGATATACACACACAAATATTTATTACAAATCATAAATAGGGGGTATTTACAATTAATACATTTATATAATGTATAGTAGAAAATAGTTACATAACTGAAATGTATAAAAATAATAATAATAATAATAATAATAATAATAATAATACTGGAGGGAAAAAAGTCCATAAATGTAAACGCAGTAAATTGTATTCTAAAATGCAAAAAATAACTTGTAATTACATTTTTCATTCCTTAAAATTCAGTATTGATTCAGGATGATGGGATTTATTCCAATAAAGTGCATTAGAACAGGTATAGAGGATTAGGTACAGGACTAAGTAAGTCTAGCAACAGGGGGTTAATTTTATTTGTGTAAAGGCTGCTCGCATTTTAGCCGCCTCTGCCTCCATTTCCTCCTTTCGTTGGCATGCCACCTCAGCCAGGATTTGCAACATGCTCATTTGTTCCTCTAGTTCATTCTCTTGGGCTGCAGCAAGCACAGATAGCGGGCATGCCTCCAGTTCAATCTCTTGGGCTGCAGCAAGCACAGATAGCGGGCATGCCTCTAGTTCAATCTCTTGGGCTGCAGCAAGCACAGGTGGTGGGCTTAAAACCTCTGCAGGATGGCTCAGGACTGGTTGAAATGTCAACCTGGACTGGCCACCTTCTTCTGCAGAACCCTGCAGGAGATCATGGCCAATCCTGGATAGCAGAGCAAGGGGTGGGAATACTGTATAGGACACCGGCACTGCAGCAATAATGTTCGTGGGGGGAGGAGAAGGAGAAGCTGGGTCAACCCTTACACTTAATTTTGGGTTGTGTGGAGGAATCTTTTTCCTGTTTCCCTTTGGTGTTGAGGCAGACGAACCTGGCGCAATGCCCTTTTCTAATAAAATTTTGTGCAGTTTCCGCCTTCTTGCATTAATTAGCCAGTTAGATATCTGTAAACAGAGAATGGATAGACACGGATAGAAATATAATAATTCTAAAAACATAACTCACAGTAAACGTCACCTGTCCATTAAGGCACTTAAAAACTCCAGGCACATTCACTCACTTTCATTCTCTCCCATAATGAAAAGAAGAGGGATTAAGAGACAATGAACATGGAGTAGTAAAAGCCACACTGTAGGGAAAGAGTTTAAATATGCACATTTATTGGGTTATTCACCAATGTGAAAATTCTAAGTTAAAAATTGAGGCCAAAGTAGCCAAACATGAAGCCTTGAATTTAAAATTCAGAGCAAATGCCATGAAAACACGATTTGATACTTACTTGAGTGAGTGTTAAACCGGTTGCCTCAGCCAGCTCTACCTTCTCTCTGTCATTTGGGTAGGGGTGTAGGCAATGCTCTGCGAGCCAGCCCTTTAAAATATCAACCGATTGTGGGGACAGATTCTTACGGACTTTTCGATCACCAATTTCTTCAACATACATGGATTCTGAAATATTGGGTGAGAGTTTAAGAATGCAACTAGTAAATATCCCTCTCAGACTATCCTAAAAAGGGGCACAGAATGGGAGTTTAAATCACAGAGCTTCACAGCAACGATGATTATTTTGTATGTTTAATCTGTGTGAATTACAAACATTGTTCAATTCTAGGATTGTGCCGACTACTCTTCATATATAAAATGATGAATGCTCACCTCACTATCTGACTAGTGTGGAACTTGGCAAAACTTTTATATATATTTTAAATACACACAAATGAATTTAGATGAAGTTGTTTTGGTGCCTGGAGTGTCCCTTTAAGCAAATAATTAACTTCTAAAAGAAGCAGCATTTATTAAGATAGATATTGGAAAGTAAACCTACAGCAGTTAATATTCCAATTGGTAATCGGATTGTATACGTATGTCCATTGTTAAATCTAAACAATGGACTGGACACCAGCATGCAGAGTTCTACAATCTCCTTACAAATCAAACCCTTTTTAACAAATTCAGAAGCAAATGGCTCTCTCTCCTGATTTCAAATGAGCAAACATGAAATCCTATAGGTGGGCTTCCTAATTTCTTTCACACATAAACTAGGCTTGCCAGATCCTCTGTTTTCTAGCGGCTCTTTTGACATGTTACCCTATAGTATGTGTCATTCATATGCTGCATGATGGATCAATCAAGGCACTTCAGCTGGAATTCTTCCTTTAATGTCCCTTCTGCATGCATGTGAATGCTGTATACTGCAGTGCTGCCCCTTAACATGTAGGAGTGATACCATCCATGGAAACCTACATTATGCCATTTTAGTACATGTCTACTTCGTAAGTTCACATTTTTGTGAATAAACCCTCAAAATTACTTTTAAATTTAAGGCCAAAATAGCTGAACGGCAAAAATAGTTGACCGAAGTTTATTTTCCTCAATTTTGCTATTTTGGTAAAAAAAAAAAAAAGTTTTAATTTTTGGTATTCTTTTTGAACTCCTGACAGTTCACTCTTTGGTAAATGGCCCATTGAGAGCTTGTATTTAGGGTTAGACCTTTTTGGAGAAGTCTCCCTGTTGATTCAGGAAAGATAAATCCTTTTCACTCACAGACTTTGGTCTTTGTTTTAAATACAAAATGGGAACCTCCTATTCCCTCCCCCGTCCTCCATCTCCACATGTCATTTTAAACTCCCAGCAAAAAGACAACTTGAAATGGAGTCAGACTCCATCTTTGGAAGGATCAGCTGTTCATTCACTTAGAGAGTTTTTTTAATTTATTTTGCAATTATTGTATAGAACAAATGACAACATATATTTGTGTGGCATGATAATCTGTATTAAGGTAATTATACAAAGTTCTTTTAAGTAAAATTATCAATATTAAAAAAGTTAGGGATATAAACTAGATTTAAATTTTCCATGAGAAATGAACAGAATAAAATTGCAAAATTTGAAACATTTTCACCTCCCCTTTTGCTCTGGTTGTTCTCTTGTCCATTTTGCACAATACACAATTTACTGAATAACCCCATGTGTCATCGTGACGCAGAGCCATGGCGCTTGACACATCAAATCCAGCAAAAAGAAACTGTAACCATTATTCTAGAACCTTAAATAAAATTAAATATTACTTGCTGGTTATTGAACCTTCGTGGGAGGTCAATGGGAAAAATTATCTTAATGTTTATATAAAATGATTTATTATAAAATTCAGCCACTGTCCTTCATTTCTGCCTTCCATTCCAGACCACATGGTGATTCTCTATCAATGTTAACATACAGTTCATATCTTACCTGGTTTTGCAAGGATGGGTTCCATTGCTGTTATGGTAGCAATAATGAAGAATAATTAAATTCTCAGACTGGTAGCAGGGAAGCTCAGCTTGATTACCTGTGGACAGGTGAGGGAATATGACAGTCTATGTCCAGTCTGAAAAAGTTTGATGCATGCACCAAATCCCTGGGAGGGGTAAGATTTAAAGGAAGGGTCATGATTGGCTGAAATTGACTGGTGGAGGGGATGCCTAGAGACTGTCACAATTTACATATGACTGAGACTTCATCAAATGGATTCCTGAAGTGAAGTGTGTGTTGTTTTTTGAAAAACCAAAATGGTGGACTGTCTTTGTCTGACTCCACCACCAACATCAGACTGCCATTTAGACAGATATTAACTGTTACATCTGATAGATATTTATTCATGTGGGATTTAATTTGCAACAAGTAATTGTATAATGTGTATTGGCATTTTACAGAGCTATCCTAGCCTTAATTTTGTTTCCTGCACAACCATGTGACATTTAGTTAATACTTGGTAAACAGAAATACTTGCAAAGATTAAAGCAGAAGTGGCCCTGTTGTACTGGTTTAATGGAAAGTGTAGCCAGTTATATCCCATTGTGAATGGAATTGTATTGTTATGTAGGTTACTCAAATACAAAATGGAGGGAAACTATTCACAGTTACTCTACATGGTGAAGGAGGAGGGGGGTGGGAGCTTTCTGCATTGTGTTTCAAAAGGACAGTCCAGGGTAAAGCTCACCCTCTGTTTATAGAATGTATAGACAATATATTAAACACAAAGTTACTTCTCTCTGTGGTTCACATATTTGTTTCAAATCCCCAAGAATATCTTGTACAATCCCCCCCCCTTTTTTTTCCTTTCTTTCTTCTATGATATAAAATGCTGCTCTTACACGGGGTTTACAAGCTCTCTCAAGCAAAACGGTTAGGGGGATGGGCGTAACTTGGCTCTCCTGACAATATAACTCATACAGTGCGTTGTAGTGGTTATGGTGCTTGGAGTTCTCCGTAAAAATGCTGTTTATTTATTCTACTTTTTTCATTCATCCACTGCAGGTATGTGTTGGTGTGGACAACACGCCAACACCCCAATACAATAGGATTGGCAAACTTAGTACCTTTAACCAGGACCCTACATGTATGTATCAGAAAGGTGACATAGCCCCCAGAGGTCACAGGCTGGTACAGTAACGAGCAGGCCGGGTGCCGTCTTGGCTGCTCGGAGGAAAGTAAATGGTAGCCAACTATTATATACCATTCTTGTAATACTGTGCACAAAAAAAAAAGAATTTAAAGAAAAATGCCCAAAATCTATTTTTTTCATTTTTTTTGTCATTTTTAACAATACAAACGTACGTCTGCTAAAAATGACAAGCTACAGGTGGGCTGTCTACATGCTCTTCGCATCTTTATGAGCAATATTTTTTATTTAGGTTATTTATAGACAATGTATGATGGATAGTCAGATTATCTGTATCAGTGCATCAACATTGACAGTTTAGTTTGGCATCTGACAACCCTGAGTGTGAATTGGATAAAGAAGTTACAACTTTGGAAAAGTTGTGGGATCGAACACATAAATCTATAAAATTAGCAAATCACAGTTGATAATATGTTCCTAATTTACCTTTATTGTCTCTGATCATCATATTAACCTAAAATGTTTATATTAGGGGTGAGCCTCTGTGGGAAAGAGCCTGCACCAATATCTCAATTATAGTTCACTACCTTCGGTTTTGCATATTCCCCCCCAAAATAAAGCCAACACTCTATATTTGCACGTTAAGTGTTTTGCTAATGTTCCGCAAGGAATACTGTCAGACAAATTCCTTATTTTATGTATTTGTTTTGACGCTCGTGATATATCATTTGTCCTAAATGGGTTAATATTGCTCTCTGTCTTTTATCTGATCATTTCTATTTCACTTGCCATGGAGTTCCCCCAATAATATTCAATTAACGTTCATGACTTACGTGGTCTTGCAATACAGGGATCCATTTTTTTTTCACTTGCTGTTGTGTGATGGACCCTCAATGACAGGTTACAAATCTTCAGACATTCTTGTAGGCTGTTAGAAACTCCACAATTTTTGGCAGCCGGGAAGAACAGCTTGATTACCTGTTTGGCAGTTATTTGACAGCCTGTGGCTTAAAGGGATACTTTGATAGATACAACAATCCCTGTGAGAGTTGAAATGGGAAGGACAGAATTGGAAGTATGTTTCCGGATTGGCTAATAATGATGACGGGGGAGGGATTTCTTCAGTCACTGTCACCTCAGTTCATAATTCATATATTTCGGCTTCATTTAAAGTTTCTTAAATATACTTTAAAATTCAAATTAGAATAATAATCTGTAAAACGCTGCAACATGCATCTTTTAAAATAGATATAGTAATAAAGTGATTGCCCCCCCTTTTCCTCATAGAGCATCATTAGCATCCCAAAATAATGAATACGATTAAATGTTTATAATCTTTGGTCCATAGGTGTGTCTATGAAACCAGTAATACAGTTTAATTTGAAATATTTTATTTCGTTACATAACGGATATACATTTAACCAGTTGTGACTTTGACATCAGAGAGCTTGAACATAATTTTTGTAAATACAATCTGCAAACAGGCAATAGATCGTTAGATAAAACACACCCTGACTACCTTGGTACTGAGCTATAGAGGGAGTTCTGCCATGTGTTTCTAAACTGCATTACAAAGAATCTCCCTCCTGCTAGGATTAAATGGGACTCAGTGCAAAGACTGAAAATTAACTCTTTCACTACCACAACTATCTCACTGACCAATTCTGCATAGTCTGATATTTTCACTTACCCAATTTTTTTTATTTATTTTTTTAAATTCCTAAAAAGTATTTTGGCCTACTGTCTGTGGTAAAGGTGTTTTCAGAATATCTGCTATTTAACCCTTTGCCTAATTTAACCCGTAGCTATGTCTTGGTATAGCTACACTGCAGTAGCAGATGAGTTAAGAGATGTTCCATGTCTCCTAAGGGGCAATCACTTGACCTCCACCCCCTTTAACTGACCTGTTTACTTCAATGAGGGGGGGGTCTAGAAACCAACATTCTTTTGACAAACACACATTCTGGTCCCCTTCTCCCTCCCTTGGTATAGTAGTCTTAGTAGAATGTCTATGAAATCTGACACTGGGGGTGACAGCAGTCTCACCAACTCAAAAAAAAGGACTTCCTGTAGCCATTGTGGCTACTTAATGTAACAAACTGTGAGCCTTTAACCTTACATTTCCTTCTCCCTCTGAGACTATTTTCTAGTCACCTAGTGTCCCATTAATACCTGTCCTTTTTGCTAATATGCAAGGAGGGAATTTTCCTAAATAATTGATCTAGGTGTTTAGAAGCATAGCCCAGACAGACGTTTGCTATAAACAATATTTACAGGCAGATAAGGCTCAGACCTTTACACCAGGGCTAGACTGGAACACAGGGTCTCTTATGGATTGCAGGGCTCTGGGCAATTAGACACATGTGCATACAAAATGATCCATTCATAGATATCTCATTTGTGACATGCGCACACACACACACAACTTACCACTGACACGATTGTTAATATGCATGACACCATCGACCTGCCCAAGTAATACAATCACACTCGTACAAAAGCACACTAGCATACCAATGTGTAAATACATGCGCACAGACAAATCTGATATTGTAGTGTGGGTCAGGAATTTTTCTTTCATTTTGATAAGTTTGGTAATTACAAATAGTGAGATGATCCATATTGAGTTTAATATGTCGTGTGTGAATGGAGGTATTGTTTGATATAATTGTGTGAATGCAGATGTGTAGTGAGTGATAATGGCAGCAATATACACAATATAACATTCATTCTGCATGCTTGACGACTCCATGATTTTAGTCCAGTCAGTGCTAGTCTGCAGCCAGGGTGGTCCAGGACTCCCAGCATTGAAAAAGGAAAGAGGTGGCTATTTCATCTCATGCGTAACTCCTACTATAGAGAGAGCCTGGGCTTTCACAACCCCTGCCTCACATGTGACAGAGGCTCTTTTAATTCCATCTGCAGAGACAATTTTTTAAATCCAGCCTGAAGAGAGCCACACGTAATTACCAGTTACACTCTTCTAATAGCTCCCTCCTCTACCTACTCATCTCTGTGATTACACTGCTGTCAGTGCGTGGCAACACAGAGGGCCATGTGAAAAGGCAACAAAATCTGTCGCTTTCCTTGCCTAGGTTGTCCTGCAGGTTATAGCAGCACTTTCTCCTGCAGGGCCCCCAAAAGGGAAAGATGCCGGGCTCACTCTACCGATAATGTGGCCATGCCTGGGCATATAATCTACCTTGGCATAGGTTTGCTAATGAGTAAGAATGAGTTCACATCTTTTGCAACAGAGAGGTCCAAATAAAAATAAACATGAGCAGTAGTGGCATTTTTTTTTTGTGGTTTTCATGACAATTCCTATCGCAAAAAAAAGGGGAAAGACATGGGAATGGAAGGTTTAAACAAGTAGAGGAGAAATACGATGGAATGAAGTGACATGTCTAGTGGATATCAAATCTGAAATAGGTGGTTCTCTTAATATGTCTGGTCCTCCAGCATGTTTGCCATGACATTTTGGACTGCCATGGAATTCTAGTAGTGTTTATAGGACTTTTGCATTCTGGGTGGCATATCTCCAGTAAGTCACCAGAACTACTATAGCTTAATGTAGTGGTTCTGGTGTCTGTAGCATATCCCTGCAGCCTCAGCACTGTAAACTCCTTTTCTTTGTTTACATTGCTGGCTAGTTACACCTCTACTGGCAGTCACTCCGATGGCCACCAGAGATTCTTCCTGGGTCAGTGTCTCCACGATCGACAAGGAGATGCATTGATTCAATGAGGAGACACTGACTGGTGCAGCACAGAGTTTTGCTGTGCATGCACAATTCTTATGGGAAACTATTGGATTTGCTGAGATTGGGGGAGTAAGGCACAGCATGGGAGAAAAGGGGAGTAAAAACATCTTTAATCTCCGGAGAGAGGGAGTCCAGGGACTTAATGCGGCATTCCAGTGCTGTAGTGTCAGGAATATATGTTTGCATTCCTGCCACTATAGTGTTCCTTTAATTTATTACTCACTAACCCATAACAGAGAGTCATTCAAATAGCCTGTTCTGTGCCAACATTATTAACGTCTGAGTAAAACAAGGATCTATTCTACATCTGTTTTGTGCTCTATACAGGCCACTCATTCTGATGATATGGAAATAGCCTGAAGGTTAGAGTTTTACTTCTAACTCAGGTGAGAAGATCATCCCTTGATCGTTGAGATCAGGTTAAATCTAAAAATCAGCAGTTGTCCTGCTGAATCACCCCCCTCACCATGTGCCTTTAGAGGGCAACTGTAGTGGTCCAGTAGCTTAATACTAATCTTCAGAGCTATGGAAAGGGATTGCATAATATATATCATCAATGGCCTGAGGGCGGCTTTTTCAAAGGTTTCCCCGTCCGTTAACTGATTTGTGGTGTGTGTGAAGGATTAATAAATAATTAAATATGGTTGTATATAGAGGAATCCCCTTTTTTCATCTAATAGTGAGCCTTAGGCATTGCTTATTGCCTTTCACTCCAACTAGAAAAGAAACCCTTACCCACACACAGAGCCGTCTCTAATATTTATAGGACCCTGGGCAAAGCATTTTCTTGGGCCCCTGTACCCTGCCCCCCCCCACCAGCCCTCACTCCCTGGCGTGCAATCACACATTTCACCCTGACACAGTGGAGGAACTAAAGTAAAGAGGTGCAAGACATACTTACACAAACATATACACTGACAGATATATTGACACATACAAACATACTGACACACACACACACACACAGACATACGGACACACATACATATACTGACAGATATACTGACACACATACACATACACACACACACACACTGACAGACATGCTGAAATATGGACACATATACTGACACACACACACACACACATACATGCTGACACACACACTAACAGACATACTGACACATACCCCAAACATACTGACATACATATATTCACTGACAGATATATTGACACATACAAACATTCTGACACACACAGACAGACAGACAGACAGACATATGGACACATACATATACTGACAGATCTATTGACACACACACATACACACTGACAGACATGCTGACACACACAGAAACATCCACTGACTGACTTAGTGACAGACATACACACAGACACATAACTGACAGACATATTGACACACACTTACACTGACAGATGTACTGACACACACACTGACAGAAATACTAACACACACACACTGACAGACATACGGACACACACAGACATTGATAGACATACTGACACACAATCACACATGCACAATTTACACTTTTAACCTACCTCCCATTTCCAACCTTGAAGGGTGCCTTCCCTGGTGTCCAGAGTGGTGACTGAGGCTGTTGTGAGTTAGGCGCAGTTGTCACTTCCTCCCAGCGCTGCCGAAAAGCATGGGGCGTGTAGACCATTAACAGGCTCCTGCTTACAAAGGCCCACCAGGTGGCCATTAATGCATGAGCCACCCGGTGGGAAAAAAATAAATAGTAGAGTGCAGCAGTGCCCACTGGGCAGCTGCTTAGGGCCCCCCTGAGTAACTAGTAACTTTGCCCCCGTTAAAGACGGCCCTGCCCACACACTATTCTAAAGTCGCCTAGCGTGCACTAAAAAATAACTATCTGCAGTGCAACAGTTATTTCTCATCTAGCCCCGTTATCTGTCTGTATCTGGTGTCATGGTCACGGTTCTTGCATAGTTGAAATCTATTTCGAATTTATTCTGTTTCCTTGAGAACGCTGATATTTTGAGATTTTTTTTGTCAGACTGCGACTTTTCAGAAGAGTCACTTATTTTATTCTGGTTTAAAGTAGTTCCGGGAACGGCCATCTTTAAGTTCCCTTTGATCAGATGCATCACTGATCTGACCTAAGACCAGGAGGGCATGCTAGAGCTCACATCATGAATCTTAGCATTATGTAAAAAGTGACAGCATCTCAAAAATGCACTCAGCACTGCTTTCAGCTTCTTAATTTATGTTAGGTCTTGGAGAGTATGCAGTGCTTCTGGCCAAAAACACAATGGCTATTCCTATTAAACATGGGTAATCTAAGGGATGCACTGAAAAAAAAAGGCATTTATTCATAGTATTGCATATTATATTTAATGCATACCTATTATAATAACAACAAACTGTTTAACCAGGAAAGGTACATTCAGATTATTCTCGTTTCCAAGGGGATTAAACTTTTGCCCAACATCCAGGGGGTTTTATATATGCAATCTTTCTATTTTCCATAATGAAAAAATACAATTTAATTTTAAAGCAAACCTGTCACTACTGAGTTCTCAATATGGAATCTCTATGAAAAATGTTATTGCTTTTGCACAATCACAAAAATAAACATAAGACCAGGTCTCAACATTTTAACTCTCCCACTAGCCATTGGCGAGAGAAAATTCATCCCTCATCATGAAGAAATTCACCCCTTGTGCATGTGCCATGGCACCTTCAGGCTTGTGCACCTGTCTACTAGTGTAGAACTTCAAATTTTGAATTGTGCATAAGACAAAGTAGGAATAGTGGCAAACCTAAAATATAAGAGTTTTTATGTGCTCTCTTTTGCTGTACTTTACCATTTACCATCAGCTTGCAATGGCTGATGGACGGACGTCTCACTTAATGCACAGTAGACCCCTTATTTTGTATATTAGCGCATGTGCAAGAGTATAACGGTATCACTGCTGGTGATGGCTCAACTAGATACATTTATGGAAGTCCCCCACGCATTCTACCTCCAATCACCATGGTGCAAAAGACAGAAATGGTGGTACCCTGACAATGACGGTGCCACTTAATGATTTTAATACTATATTTCAACTTAGGAACGTTATGGTTTTTTTTTTATTTATTTTTTATCTAGAATGAGTTTTTCCAGCTAAAAGACCCCAGAGAGAAGCAATGTTGGGCACAGCTGAGGCTCAATTAGAACCCGGTAAGTGAGGGGAAAGCTAACAGAGAGAAGGAAAGCTGGGGGAGTGGGAAGGGGGGCTTTGTATCAAGACAGGCAGGCAAATTGGATCACTACTGACAGGAGTGACAAATGATAGTAAGGACAGGATATAACACATAATACAGTGTCCACTTGGTAAACCAATTTAAATTAACACATCACTTCAGCAACATGTTGAACACTTTGTAAAATCTGAAACCAAACCAAATAATGGATCACACAAAATCCAGTGTCAAACTGGTTAGCACAACATAAATAAATATCTGCAGAATACATTGTATCTACATGTTAACTGTTCAATTAAATTTATAAAACCTGTGTGTATGTGTGCTCTTCATACAACACCATGATTTAATAATTTATTTAGTTAATCAAATCACTACAGTTTCAGCGGGTTCTATGAGTCCTCCAATTACATCGGTTCTAGAGGAGATGTGTCAGAATGGTTAGTCTCTCTACTCATTTATTGTGCTATTTGGATACCTACTGCCGAAATGCAGTGCTAGACAGAACGTCCTGGTCACCATTTCATACAATAGAGAAAACATGTGTTTACTATGCACTGATTTCAGGTGGAAGGGGTTTTCAATCACACTTTTCCCCACTACAACTCATATATAAATATATATATATATGATGTTATGGGGAGTGCCAGAAATCTGACCAGTTATATATATATATATATATATATATATATATATATATATATATATATATATATATATATATATATATATATATATATAACTGGTCAGATTTCTGGCACTCCCCATAACATCAAATAAACTTTTCCAAAGATACCCGGGTGCTTCTAAGCACAAAAATACAGAAGGTAAAAAAAAAAAAAGAGCACTCCAAAGGATTTTTTTCAAAAGTGTATAATGGTACTCAATGTTTCGATCCTCCTTGATAAAGACCCAGAAGGGTCCTTTGGAGTGCTCTTTCTTTTACTATATATGTACATAATATTCTAATAGTTCCCACTAACTTGTTTTACCACTCACTGGGACAGGGGATGCATTGAGAAAACTAGCTTTGAGGCAACAAGGAGGGTAAATCTGGTAAAGTGTATTTGCCAGACAAGTGCTCTAACCCTATCACTGCTACCACTTGTTGGTATGGCTATTGCGGATTGTGGCATCATTGTCACATTTAGCTATACACACAGAGCCGGAGCCACAGTTGGCAAAGCAAATTCATTCTGTGTCAGACCAATCAAAAAGTATTTGACATTGAACAGAGCCAGGGGCCTCCAGGCACCATAAACACTTCAATTAATGAAGTGGCTATGGTGCCTGAAGCGTACCTTTTAGCAAAAGCGATAAGCAGGAAAATGTTAATGATAATTGGGGTATTTTTAATGTCTGCCTTAAAGATCTTGCAATGGTTTGTTGACCAACCTACTAGACTGTGGGTTGGCAACCTTCGGCACTCCAGACGTAGACTACATCTTCCATACTGCTCGTCCAGGGGTAATGCTGGCAAAGCATCAGGAGAAATGTAGTCTAGAGTGCCAAAAGTTGCCTACCCCTGCATTAGACATTTCCTCCTCCCCTTCCACAGGTAAACCGGTGTTCACAAGAGCTACATTCTTTTGTCCAGTGGAGAAGGCGGTTTATATTCACCCCTCAGTATGTTTATCCATGTCAGTATTCTAAACTATAAAATATTAACCAAAGAAGCCATTTAAAAGGATCAATTTGTTTGTAAACTGTATCAGTGATATTGCCAATTAGAATAGTAAGTTTGAAGTTTCTGTAATCCTTTGTCATACATGTCAGATGACCCACCTAATATTATTATTATTATTATTATTTTATTATTTATATTGTGCCATCAGATTCCGTAGCGCTGTACAATGGGAATCTTATCTGTCTAAAACTGTACATTTATCAGTTCCCCATATGTTTCTCAGACATTGAATTCCTGAACTGTCACAAGCACACACCTAATGAGTCTTTCAAACTTCAAAGGATAATTTTGCATTGCTATCTCCATGTCTGTGTTCTTCCAAATACCTCCCTCCCACTATTAGATTTTGCCTGAATGACAAACAAGTAGTAAATAGAGTAATATTGCTCATTTGTGTTATTTTTTTTTATTTTTTTTTTATGTAAACAATGGTAAAATCATCAGGTGAAAAAAGGAACAGAAAAAAAAAAAACAATTAGAAAGAGGAATAAAAGACAGTGTCCCTCCTCCCCCCCCCCCCCTTCCCTCCACCCTTTTCCCCCAATTTCCCACCCTCTCTCACCCTTCCCCCCAACCTCTCTCTCACCCTTCCCTCTTACCCCCTCCCCCCCCCCCCCCCCCCCCCCCCCCTAGTGGGAGTTGAGGAGCAGTTATATCTGGGGGCAGATATATCTGGAAAAACCTGACAGCACATGTGAGACCATGGATAGGCTGAGAGAGTGTGTTAGTGGATGTCACTGGAAGAGAATCCACTAGGTTTGCCAGACCCACCACATTTTCCTGAACATGAATTGCTTTTAAGTGTGGATGGGCTTTTCATGAAAAGTTCTGCCCTGGAGTATGCAGCATTCACGTGCTGCTGGAAGTAAATTGACTAACTAAAGCAGCTAGTAGACATGTGCTCAAATGCTTTTCATCTTTTAATCTGAGCATGAACAAATCGATTCATTACAGATTTCCATGTGGCGTCCTGATTAATCTAGTGACTTAATTATTTAGTAAATTTACCCCTTGTATATTTAATTTTACATACTGCAGCATAAAACCATTAATTTACTGTGCATCAACATGTAGATGTGCTTTTTGTCCAGTAAAACATGGCGGGTCTCAGACACATAGATCATATTATGTTTAAATTCATAACAATTTAGTATTAAGTGGATACATCTCTTAATGAGTTCCCTCCATCAGATCTAAACTGGCTCACGGAAGCTCTATTCAAGAATGGACCCTGTACACACCCATACAGCATATTGTTTGTGCTGTTTATCTGTGTGTTTGGTGGAGTTGTTAGATTAACAGATATAATTGTAATTTAAATAGAATTTACTGGAACCCTAGATTGTAGTTTTATTTGTTCCCAGTGCTCTTTAAATGAATTCTGTACCTGGTTAATCCTTTTTGAAAGGTGTGATTTCAGATGGACATTTAGAATTCCGTCTTTTGAAGTGGAATTCATTAATACAGACTGTAAGATTTCTAAAGACAACAGCTGTCTCTGCAGGTTTTACTCCTCCTGAGAGTTTGCTGGTGCATTAACATGTTAATTATTTCCCCCCAACAGGGTGACAATTGATTATCAGGTAAGCTAAGTGAAAGAGATTCATGGGATTGTGTTCCTAGGTAGCTCTCCAGGTTACCTGCCGTAAGACATCCAGACTGCAACTTAAAGTACAAACTCAGTAAATCTGCTAAATAATGTAATCTACTTTTTGTAAATTAATCTCCAGAAATCCCCATTTGTCCACTAGCAGGGCAAGAAGCCAGACAAATGGCTAATTATAATTAATTGGTAAAGTATATGAATTTAATAAATGTAAAAAACAGATAACATTTGTATTATTATTATTATTTATTATTATTATTTTATTATTTATATAGCGCCAACAAATTCCGTAGCGCTGTACAATGGGTGGACTAACAGACACATAATCAGACCACTGGACGTACAGGAACAGAGGGGGTTGAGGGCCCTGCTCAATGAGCTTACATGCTAGAGGGAGTGGGGTATAGTGACACAAACGGGTTAAAGTAGGGGAATTAAATAGTTTGTTAGAGAAGGGTTTATTGAGTGCTTGGTAGGTCATTTTTGACAGTTGTATCTTGTAATACCTTTTTTATTGGACTAACAGAATTGTTTAATGACAAGCTTTCGGGAGAACCTCCCTTTCTCAAGTCTGAAACATTTATGCGCAAGAAGACACATAGAATTTAAAGTTGAGTTGTAATACAGGGGTTAAAGCGACATGAGTGCAGATAAGACACAGTTTGATAGAAAATAGACACCATTCTCGCAGAGGGTCATAAATATCTTGTGTTAAGATCACAGAGTAAGGGGGGAGAGAGAGAGAAAAAAAAAAACCAAGCAAACGGTACAGAAGATAGTGCTAGAAGGGGAGGCACGAGAGGCATTAGCAGTTCTTGGCACTGGATATTGGCAGCACTGGTTGACTGTCCATGGTGGATATCATCATGGTGTGCTTATACTCCATGATAGCACTTGCATTGCACAGACATGGGCGTCACCTTCCACAGCTTATATCTGCCAAAATTGTCATCTGATTCATAAAAGAGCCTAGGATTCTGTCTATACATTGTATTATCAGTTTTGCTAGCAAATGTATAGTTTGGGTGAAGAACATATTTTTAAAAAGTCAAAATTTTCAACATAGATTCTAATTGAAGATTTGACTGACAACTGAGAAGATAAAAAAAACGGCTACGCTGCTAACGCTGGCTAGGGAGTATAGGAACAAAGTGACGTTAGTTCAGACGCTGGCATGCTGGCGAGGAAGCTGGCATGTTGACATCAAAGGAAGTTTGAAGGTGAAGCATTCCCAAGAAGGGCAAATCAATCAAGAGAGCTGGATTAGATAGGCAGACCGGATCACATAAAGAGTAACACCCACAAAGACAAGGAAATCGAGGAGATATGATGAGTGATATGTATCTGAATATTTTATTTTTAATACATTATGTATCTCTGTGATTTAGCCGAACTTTAAACCTGTGACAGGTTCACTTTAAAAAAAACAAGGATAAATCCCACAGACACGTCTTAAAGAGTTACTTGTGGCACCATAACCACTACAATACCCTGTGGTAATTATGGTGCCAGGAGCAGTTCTTGAGCTGTTTGACTCTTAGCTGCATCCCGTGGTCGCCCACAGTCTTACCCGGTTTTCTGATATTTTTCCACATTAGTGACATGGATTTGATGCTCTCAACCAAGCAATTCTAAGAAACTGAAAATATATATTGTGGAAGTAAAATTTCTACATTAATTGTTTTAGAAGAGAAGGCCAGACCATGGACTTCCTGGGGAACAAATGCATGTGCCAAACTGTTGGAAACCAAAGACGTCTCGACACCATAGACACTACAGCAGGCTGTAGTGGTTATAGTGCCTTTAATTACTTGTTTCCCTCCTCTAGCAATGATCGCTACATACAACTGGATAGGACTTATCAAGTACTCCCATCAGCACGAAGAAGAAATGTATTTAAAAAACAAACCATGGTGGATCTCGCAGACCACGATCCCGTGAGTGTCCATATTAATTTGTCATTATAGCTTTTTCTCTTTTAGCATAGATATATTATGCATATTTGTATATAGATAAAGTTTCAGATTTGATGGGTAAAACTACTCATGAAAGGTGAATTGAACCATAGGATACAGTTTGATTAGTCACTACTACATTTGGCTAATCAATAATTTTAAGATCTGGTTTGGAATATAACCAGATACCTCCTTCCCAGACTGGTTATACAAATCAGTCATGTGAAC
The DNA here is from genome assembly GCF_036172605.1 of Pelobates fuscus. NCBI lineage: Eukaryota > Metazoa > Chordata > Amphibia > Anura > Pelobatidae > Pelobates > Pelobates fuscus. The sequence goes on from NC_086321.1 coordinate 351,611,979, forward strand.
TAAAGAGATATATGAAGACACAAGTTGTCTTTGCAGATTTCACTTCCCTGTGCGACCTTTATAAGAACTTAACGTGTCGATTATTTACCTTTTTTTTTCTTCATAAAAGGATGAGAACTGATTAGTTCCCAACCCCCAACCCCCAGCTGCAATTTCCTCCTAAAACAGCATAAGAAAATGCTGCTCCCCTGCATTAACCATTTCATGACAAAAGACATGCCAGGGCTGTCATGCTATTAAAAGGTTTGTTTAACCCCTTTGTGACTGTGGACGTACTTTGTACGCCTCTTCACCTTACCACTTTCCAACAATGGACATATGGAGTACGGCGTCTGTTTTAACCCTCCTACAAATCACAGGTCTCATATGAATATTGTCAGACTCCTCTAGTGAAGATGTTGAGATGTGGTAATCTACACAGCTATCGGATGCCATTTACCATGAGGAATCATAGAGAGATAAGGCCAGTTTATGCCAACCAAGGGTTAGCTAGGGTTAGGAGTCAAAACTTGATGTGGGTCAATGTGATGACACAGAGAAGGTGCTTGCCAGAGACACTTTTTGATAAGGTGACACTTGTCAAATTTTTTTCATTTTTCTCTGTGACCTGGTAAGCCCTTCAAATATGGTGGGTATTGTTGTAGGGGAAAACAAATGTGTGATCTTTATAGAAGTGAGACATACATGGTCTGTAAAATTCACCTTTAAAAATGAAGTGTGACAGACACAAAATACATATAGCCAGTAGTTTTTGCAGAGGTTGGTGATAAAATTGTTGATAGAAAAGTGTTGTTTCCACAAATATAACCCTGTCATGGAGTAGTTATAGTTGGGTTTTTTTTCTGATCATTATAAAACTTATATTTTTCTTTAGCTGCGCTAGTTTTGGAAGAAATTATTATAAGTAAAACAGGGATTTCCCCTCCTTATTGTTTAATAGTTTATTAAACGCTAACATCTGCGTGTGCCTGGGTTGTAACTAGCCCCCAGCACACAAGCGCAAATAACTCTGGATGGACAGGCTTACAAGCAGAAACACTGCACATACAGATTCCATCCTCCATGACCATTTCAAATACCAGAAGTGGTCTGGGACATTGGACATTTCTGTATGTTATTTTAGAAAAAAAATTGCATTTCACTGAGAAGTCCTTCAAGGAACACTCCAAGCACCATGACCACTACAGCAGTGATAGTGGTTATGGTGCCAAGAATCCTGTAGCACCCCCACCTGTAAGGAGCCAACTAAAACCAGGGATTTTTATATTGTCTTCATGCAGAGAGGGTTATATTTCCCCCTCCTCCCTTCACACACCCCGCTAACCCCCCCACGCTGTTTAGACATGTCTGCTAGGTGCAACAGGTATATGTATATTTCGTAATATTTGATAAATCTATATCTAGAAAGAAAAAAATGTTTTCTTATCACATCACTGTTCTATAAATTAAATAAAATCGTATTGTCAGCTTGGCTAAATCTGTCCATCTATGCATGACAGTGACAGGCTGGGAACTAAGGGCTAACCCAGCCTCCGCGTTCTCGGCCAGTCCACCTTAGGGTGGCAATGAAAAAGACTAATATTTCACACATCTCCCAACTTTTTCAGGTTTGAAAACAAGTAAGGGACTGTGTGGGTATGGACGTTTTATTAAAAGGCACTTTTTTTATTACAATTAAAACAAAACTGTAATGTAATAATTTATTCATACTTGCAGATATTGTACATAAATAAAGTAATAAATATAGAAGTAATCTGTGATTTATAAATAATAAATATCTATGGGTGTACTTAATTTAACAATAAATACATAAATACATATGCTTTTAGGGTTGTTCACTAAAGGCTAACATAATCTTAGATTCCGAAAATGCTTTTGTTTTTTCCATTTTCGCCACCATTTTGTGCTTTGGGTTTCAAGTCACTACAATTTGGTGTTTAGTGGATAGCCCTGCTAATAAAAGTATGAACGTTAACATGTTCTCTCCCAAGAATCCTGACAAAAGGTTTAGTGGCCTCCTCCTCCGCATCTAGCTCTTCCTTTAACCGGGAGGCCACCTCGACCAGTACCTGGAACCTTCTCTTTCTGTCCTCATAATGACTGGAGGGTGTTTCAGCTGCAGGAGTATGGCATTGAACTTCAGCAAGGTGGCTTTGAACTTCAGCAGGGTGGCTTTGAACTTCAGCAGGATGGCTTTGAACTTCAGCAGGATGGCTTTGAACTTCAGCAGGGTGGCTTTGAACTTCAGCAGGGTGGCTTTGAACTTCAGGAGGGCTCCTAACCTGCAGCCGAGCAGGAGTAGCCTGCGACACTGTAAATGGCTCAGGCAACGTAGCAGCAGTGCTGGTGGAAGGAAGGGCGTCAGCTGATGCTGTTCCAGTTACAGTGTGTGCAGGCATTAACTTTTTTTTGCCCCCTCTGAAGGTGGAGGGGGAGAGTCCTTTTTGCTTTAAAATGTTAGGCAAAGCTCTCCGCCTGGCGTTAATGAACCAGTCCTCTACCTGCAAACAGAGAGGATAAAGGGGTCAGTCATTGTAAATGTAAATATATATATATATATATCAAAACTTCCGTTATGTAACTAAAGATACTTCAAAGCCCTCCACATATCCAGTCAATATCCTTGCTAACGTTTTACAAACATTATCGTGCCTTATTTCTTTTCATTTTTGTAAATATTTGACAACATTGTGCGTCTAATTTTTGGAGGAACGTGGTTTGATGCTGAATGGAAATTATCCTCCGGAGCAGTTCATTTGCAAGCAGGGCAGAATATTACTGTCACATAATGGGAGAATCACACATGTAAACCCCTCTCTGCCAAGTCCTCATTTCATTGGTTTTTAGACATTTTCTATATACATGTAGAGCTTTGATTCTTGACACTGGTTGTTGTGGAACACATTTCCCATGATGCAAAGCAAATGTAGATGAGCATTCTGGGTGCCAAAATAAAGCCATGACTGGACCAGCTTATGTTTTACAATATGTACAAGTTTAATACAGATGGCACACAGTGGGGTTATGTATAAAGATCAGTTCTGGAAGTATCAGAGGTCCATAGTGATTAGTCTACTAGTAAATCTCTCACTGATTTTACTCTTCATATAGAAGGTTCAGGTTGTCTAAGGGCATCCCAGGCATAGAATGGGGTCAGATTACATACCTGCTTACGTGTTAGACCTGTGATTTCTATAATTTCGGCTTTTTCCACGTCCTTTGGGTATGGGTCTTCATAGTTATCCTCCAACCATTTATACATGATTGAAACGGCTATTTTTGGCAAATGTTTGCAGTTCTCTGCAGTGCCTGGTTCGGTTCTGGCGTTGCTTGGTCCTGCAGAATGGGATGAGAGAATGGTTAGATTGGGAACAGAAACATAGTGATTTCTCCCCAGTGGCCGCCTTCACATTCTGTGCTCCCATAAAAAAAATTCACAGCATTCCAATTCACAGCATTGTACAGTGTATATAATGTCACAGAGCTCCAAAGATTATAAAACTCACAATAGTGTGGTACATTAACTCAGATTGTTATCTCGGCTCTACTGCTTTGGCCTAGATCTTGCATTTCCTTTGTGAGTTCCTTCAATCCTTACAGGTAGTATCATACCTTGTTCAGCAACATTGGGTTCCATGATATTGTAGTATTGATGAGCAGCGAGCCAAAACCTGAATACCTGTGGACAGGTGAGGGAATGTGACAGTCTAACTAGTGGGAATACTTTGATGATTTTATTCCCTTTAGATTTGGGAGGGGTGGGGTAAAATTTGAAGTAAAGTCTATGATTGGTTAAGGAATCGGGTTGCTTGGTGGAGCAGTCTTAAATCTCTTTTAGTGAAAATTAGCATTTCACTGAGATGTCCTTTAATTGGATTAAAAAGGTGTAAACTGCATTATTTAAAATAAAACTGGACTGTTTAGCTGTGTCTCCATGCACAGAGGGGGGTTATCTTCCTGTCATTCAGGCCTCTAACTAAAGATTGACATGTCTGCTAGGTGCAAATATATTTCTAGATTTAATTTGCAACAGGTCTATGTATGTTATAAACAAACCAATATCTTTAAAAAATATAAAATTATTATATCTCGTGGCTATTGCATAAAATACAACCTATATTTACCTGTAGACCCGCTCACACCCATCCCGATAGCTTGGCAGAGCTTTCTATCGATATAGTGGGTGTGTGGCCAAGAGAGAGACATGCCAGTCATTGTGAGTTTGCCTGATACACATATTGCCAGTCATGCTGCCATCTATACCCATGTGCCAAGCACTGTGAGTTCACTCTGGCATTGAATTTATTCTATATAGTAAGTAATGGGCATGCTAGATGGAGCATATGGCACGAGTTAAACTAAGATCAACAGTCTGCAATCAGGTGTTGGTACAAGTGACCACAGTCACCTATAGACCTTGCTACATCCAAATCTTTGTTATATAATTTTTATTTATTTATTTCCTTTTGTGAATTATCTCACTGGAGCCAAAGATTGTCTATACATTTCCTGACATGACTGGTCTCTCGGCCAGGACATATTTTGTGCCACGGCCAACTTCATGATGAAAGGTATTCTAAATGCCATATTGTATCTTTTAATCTGGACACTAATAGCAGAACACAGGGATACATTATAATCCCAATAACCCTGCAAAATGCATTCTTTAAGAGCATCCCACCCTAAAGGGCCAGCATAGACACCGAGCTTGTAAACCATTCTATTACTAGCTGTTTCATAGACTTGTAGAATTACATTCCTGGAAACACATTTACATTTTGTTAGTGCTCTGTTGGACATCTAACCATATGTGGCTTGTTTGTGCAGTCTCAATGCCATTGACATTACAATTGTAGGTGCTGTGAGCTACAGTGCGTATTGTGTATATTGATTAGATAGTGCTGGTGTCACAACACAGACTCCTTCTTGTATTGTCCTGTAAATCCATTCTAGGAACATACAATGGATATTAAATGTTCTAGCTAGACTCACAGTGCTACAGGGTGCGTCCTGCCCTTTCTTAGTAAATGCCGTTATCACATATATCTCCCCCCTGCCAGGATTTAACTTGGAGGGATTATGGGGGGTAAGATTGAAATTTAACCCTTTTCTCAACCATCCCATGTCTCTCTGTCCGTGATCTTGTTACTTCCTAGAATTGTTTTTTAAAAATAATAATTTACACAGACTTGTAGAATAAAGTAATTTTTTTTATTATACTTTTTTTTTTTAAATTCTTTATTTTTGTTGTGCGTGGTATAACAATAGGCTTGTTCAGCCACAATAGCAGTCACAAGCAGTAATGCATCAAACAGCTGAAACATAACGTTACGTGGCATATGAATATACAGCACATTTTTAGTTTTATGAGAGAACCTAATAGGGTCCAACGCTTTAACGATGTACTTAGAATTAGACAGTTTAAACCTTGGCATGAGTAGGTGCACATCGCTTAGTTTTGATTAAAGAAAATAAAAAAAATAAAAAGAAAATAGGCTTAGTTTGGCTAGTGAGTTTTAAGCACGAATTCTAGCATACTTGTGTGGAGGTACCCGAGGTGTTAGCTGGTTGACGGGTAACCACCTATGCTTATTCGTTTTAAGAGTTTAGTTAAGTTTAACAGCCATGCAATGAGACCACCAGGCTATATAGTGTATGTTAACAGTTGGTGCCTGTTAACTAATAATATGTTTAATATTATGGGTTTAAGCGTGTAGCATTCACTGAGAGAGCAAACTTACGGGGTATGCTAGGGGCAGCGGGTAACATGTTCTGCTGACAGCAAAAACAAAAATCTGGTAGTGGAGCAGTCAATGCCGCAAGGGTCGCGTGTATTGAAGGGGGCTAGGTTAGACATGCCTACAACAGCAGGAGTGGAGTTTAAGGTTGTGGTTGTTTGGCATTGCGTTTTCAAGGGATTAAACATTCATACAGCTTTAGACTGGTTAGCCTCATATTGTGTGGGTGTGCTGCATTTGCCTAATAGCGTGGCTGTACATTTTTAGTGAAATGGTTTCAAACAGGCTTGTGTATGCGCTTCTATTTACTGCCCTCATTAGTGGACGATTGGTTAGGGCTCATAGTGTGAGTAACTAGCGAGGTAATAGCATGTACAACGTGATATATCACTGGAGTTATATCTTAACACAAAAAACCCAAAAAAAACCATTACAAGTGAGGGTGAATGTTGGCTTGGGATTACACATATTGATTACATGTCGAGCTAAAATGAAAAAGTGAGAGTCCGTAGAGTTCAACTCTGTAACATCTATGTTGCTGTTGTTAATGCCAAAGAAGGAAGGGAAATAAAATTCAAGTTTAAACAATTTACAGTTGTGTCTCAAAGAAAAAGATAAGCAAATATCTACTTGACTCCACAAATATAGCAGAGCTTCTCCATGGGGCACAAATGATTATTAGATAATGCTCATGGTACTGGTTGCCTCACGGCAGAATCAACTAACAGGTTAATTTTTACCAATGGTCTAATAGCCCACAAAAGGTTTTAGTCGTGCGATGCAGACATTTTTAAATCTGAACATGAATTGAAAAATAAAATAATAATAGAACATTAAAAATAAAACACAAATGTAAAGCCCAAACTCTTTTTTCAGTGGCTCATCCGTCATAATTCAGTAATGGCTCAATGTGATCACAGGCAGGGACAGGTACGGTTTTTGCAAAGTATAGCAAGGGTAAGTCAAGTAGTTACTTGGAGCTCCTTCCCCCGGACAGAAAATGAAAGGGTATGCGGCAGGATACTTCTGCAGGTAAGTGGCTTGTGGTCTTAGGTTGTGACCGCGGCATAAGCGTCAGGTGTGGAGTGCTGGGGGATGAATGGAGTGATCCGTTCTGGATTCCAGGAGTGGGTGCAGGCTGGGGAGCTGTTATTGGTACCTGCTGGGCCTTCTGGGAGTAATGAGTCCTGGGGCAGGTTCAAGGATTTCAGCATGGCCGGAGCGTCCTGGATGTCTCGGATGGTATATATGTTCGATCCTCGTTGGACCGAGGGGCGCCAGCGGTACTCTATCCTGTGGATGCGGAGTACTGAGGTGAGTGGTTTGAGCGATCTTCTCCAGGCCAGGGTGCCATTGGACAGATCTGCGTAAAACTAGAGATCCATGCTCTCGAAGCGGTAGGGGGTTCTGCCGCGAAGGGAGGCCATGATCGCCGCCTTGTCCCTGCCACTGCGGAGGGTGACAATGACGTCCCTCGTGGCTGTGGGTGGTGCGCCTTTCGGTTTGGGGACTATGAAGACCTCTTCTGAGGTGGACGTGGTGGCCTGTCTGTTTGGCAAGATTGTCAGTAGTAGGCGCCCCATTAGTTTCGGCAGTTCGGTCCCTGGGATGTCCTCAGGGACTCCCCTGATTTTGATGTTAGGGCTCCGCCTGTCATCCTCCAGTTCAGCGAGGCGGTGTTCGCATTGTTGGGTTTGCTGTTTCAGGTCTAGCATATTGTGTTGCAGTGTGGCGATGGTTTGGGCCTGCGTTTGTGAGGAGCCCTCCAGTTTAGTGATGCGGCCTGTCAGTGAAAGGGTTAATGCTGTCTTGGACTCAATTCCCTCAATTCTGTATCTCTCGGTCACCACATCAATTGACGGGAGAAACTTGCTCAGCAAATAACAGACACACGAAAGGTGCATGACAAGTTCTCAATTTGTATTACTGTGAATCGGGCATTTATACAATTGTATTTACATGTGTCATGAGATATGCCATTCAGAATATAAGATTGATTACTTCCTTAAATATCACATGTTAAATAGATAGATAAGACCTTCTTTGAATATGTCTGGATCCGAGGCCAGACATCCTGAGTATTTAGCATTGTCTTACATCCTATAAAATTGTAAGTCTGTCACACTCAATCATATTAGATCATCCTATACAATTGTATACTAAGCATAGTATCACATTGTCAGACATCCTAAAAGGAAAAATGTCATTGTCCAAGTTTTGCCACAGTCAGCATATCTATGACGTACATTGAGTTAAAGCATACAAAGCAAAAAGTAGTTTAACAAGTCAGCAATAATGATAATACATCTTATAAAATGATATGAGAAATTAACTAATATTTCTTACATTTCCCCTCTTTGAGCAAAAATAAAATTTGCTCATGTTATTGATAAAAATCTTACCAGGACAGAGAAACCTCCACATGGTATTTTCAGGGGTGCTAGTCACTCCCTGCGGGACTTTAATTAATTTCTTCACCTCGATTCCCATGTGGTAATTCCTAAGGCCCAGTTTTAAAGATGGGTTGATACCCTCCAGTGGCAGAGAGGAGAATTTCCAATTGTTTCTGTTCTGCATTATGAATTAATTTCTGTATTCTCTTCCTCAATGTACAAATAAGGTGGCAGTTATAAAAATTCATACACAATAAAATCAGGGCTACAATAACAAGCGGATAGAAGAATGATTTCATTATCTGGGATCCAGTAGGTGATCAACCAGTAAAGCATTGTACCAATGCTGGGCTAAATCATTCTAAATTTGTGAACTCACCTTAAGGAGTTCTCCTTTTAGGATATGTGTGGCTACCTGTGTGTGTTATCTTTGGGAAAAATATCGTCCCCTGTGTATGTGGGTGCCCACCAGGTTAAATTCATGGCAAAGAGATCATAAACTGGATCCTTTGATGATGCATGATATAATGTAAAATAGCAAAAGCATGAAAAATATGAAACATTACCAGTTAACCATTGATTGCATTTAGTGGATTGGGGTTTTAGAAGTAACCATTCATTATCTGTGTGGTTAAGCATTCTTCTAATCTTCTATAATTTAAGAATCATTAGTGTGTTTTCTAATGCCAATCCTTGTTGTTGCATCCATAAATACCTGATGGCACAAATACTCCAGTTACTTAGACCTGTTCTGAATTTCATAGTTGCAACAGTTAAATTATCTAAATAATTATACATTGATTTATCTAAATCCAATTAACCTGTAACCTGTGATTTAACAATAGTTGGAGCCCAATAGGTGTGTGTGTGTCGTTCATAATAACTAACATTTGTCCCCTTTTCCAATTAATGGTACCAGTTGTATAATCACTATTAAAAGTAATAAGGCCTGTCTGTTTAAATTGATATGTAACCTTATTAATTTTCTTATAATATATATCCCAAAACCAGTTTTTCTTCTTACCATCAGAACTTCTATTAAATAATGTGACACAGATATTAGTGTAATTAGCAACCTTAACTATGCACATTTCTGCGTTATAAGATCTAACAATTTTCCATGAACCTTTAAACAAACATAATGCATCGGTTTCATTAGCTATGGACACATTCCATATGGGTAACTGGTACTTATAAGGGTTACTATTTGTCCAATTCATCCAAATGCTTTCAGTGAATGAATGATTGCATATTACATGCTGATAGAAAGGTGGTGGAGAAAAGTTCTTGAGGGAGCGTGTGTGACGAAAGCTAGATGAGGGGCTAAGGCCTAATTGGGCTGGGGGTATTGAAGAATTGTTCATCGTGTCAAAGTCCTTTTCTCCAGAAACAAACAGGTTTTAACCTTGCCATTGACTTGTACTCATAATGGCATTCAAGGAACAATATCAGAGGGAGTATAACAACTCCAGAAAGCAAAGCGCAAAACATAATCTTGGTCTCAGATTCGTATGATCCTCTCAATCTACGATATGATGTGAAAGCCATGATGCTTCGCTAAGGGGAACTTCTTCTGTTTCCGAGCGAGGAGTGGTGTTGTCTTCCTTGGCTCCCCTCTTTGGACACAGCTTCATTCGGGATGCGTGAATCCAGATGTCATCGGAATCTGTGAGGACAGCGGTTCTGGTTACAGCAATCACAGTAGCAGGTGGTCCAAAAGGGTATCCTCCTTTGCTGGTTCTGTTCAGCTGACGGATATACACCTTGTCACCGGGCTGGTATGGATGAGTAGCTTCCTGTGAAGGTAAGGGAAAACTACGAAGAAACTTTGTCATACATACCATTCAGTTTTATCAACAATTCCTGTACATATTCTTGTATTAGCTGTAAATCCCCAGACATTATAACAAGCGGTTCCCTGGCCCAGGGTGTGGGAAAAGGTCATCCCATCAAAATCTCAAATGGAGATAATTTAGTCACCTTGTGGGGATTCATTCTTATATCAGCTAAAATAGCTGGTAGATATCTAGTCCAATTTACCCATGTTCCTGGGTAAATTCTGGGCTTTTCCTTAATAGTCCTATTCATCCTTTCAACTACCCCTGTACACTGTGGATGATAAGGTATATGAAACTTCCAGGTAACTTGCAAGAATTTAGCAAGTTCCTTGGTAACCTTACTGGCAAAAACCGAGCCATTATGAGAGCCAATCCTGCAGAGAGCAGCCACACCTGGGAATAATTTCAATAACTTCACTACAGTCCTAGCATTTTCCCTAGATATCACAAAGGCCTCATGCCATCTACTAAACTGATCAACTATGACCAGTAAGTATTCTTACCAATTTTGGATACATGAATAAAAGCAATCTGTAAGTGTGTAAAAAGAGCAGCTGGAGGGGGCAAATGTTCGTGCTGTGATTTGTGTGGAATATTAGGATGTGTTCTCATACATGGTTCACACTATCTTACAAAAGACTGTTTGCTTCAATTATGCCTATTCTCCCCTCTTTAGAGAACAGATCATTCTGATCTTTCTCTAAACCTTGTTTAATCCAAACATTATGGCTGCAACTTCCTTTTGCCACTTTGTCAGCCAAGGCATTTCCTCTGGAAATGTCATCACTAATTATGAGGCTTAGATGGTATAGACAGAGTCAGAAGCAGAAATGAGAATAGCATGCAAAACAAACAGGACCAGAATTAACAATACTATAGACAATAGACAGATTCTGGATATTAAGAAAAAGAATCTCATAACCACTTAAGCGCTGGGCTGTCATGTGTTGTGTAGTGAGATTTGTTATCAGCTGAGTGACCTGGTGACTGGCATGAAGTTTTGTAGGATGCCCTAGTGTGATAGTAGTAGCAGTTTCAACAGCCATTGCACATGCTGTCAATGCTCTGAGACAACCGGCATACCCTGTGCTCAAGCTACCTTGGAAAAGAATGCTATGGGACGCATACCGCCTCCTTGCTCTTATGCACAGACCGCGGCCATGGTTTTACAGTTTGTCCCGAGCATACAAATAAAATGATTTACAATAGACAGGTAGTCCTAAAGCCGGGGCTTGTACAATAGCAACCTTGAGGGCAATATATGCAGCTATCATGTCTGGTGACCAACAGACATTTTCAGGGCTGTCAGAACGTACAGCCTGCCTTAGGATTGAGTCATAATGGGAGCATTCAAGGATCCACTGGCAGCAGTAATTAATCATGCCGAGGAAGGTGAGCAACTCCTTCCGAGTAGTGGGTGTAGGAATCCTCTGAATGACCTCAATAAGTGTTGGACTCAATTGTCTGGTGCCTGAAGCCAGAACAAAACCTAAGTATTCAACCTTTGATTTACACAATTGCATTTTGTGTTTAACAACCTTGTGACCCACAGTTGCTGACAGTATCCACAGTGCTTGCCTCATAGCTAGGGCTACGTAACAAAAATCATCAACATTTTGCAAAAGGACGGAACCAAGACCAGGGTCCATGTTTTTTAGAGTATGTTGGAGTACCAACGAATAAACAGCTGGGGAATCCACATAGCCTTGGGTAAGCGTGTCCAGGTAAACGGACAGCCTTCAAAAATTAAAATAAAAACCATAAGTAGCTGTGTCTCTTGATCAATAGGTATAGAAAAAATGCATTACTTAAATCAATGACAGTGAAGCAAGTGGCATCATGTGAAATGGCTGTAATGAGGGATGTCACATCAGGGACAATGGGTGCAATGGGCACAATTAAACCATTCAGGGCTCTAAAGTCCTGAACTAAGCGATATGCTGGCCAGTGGTGTTGGGAGTGGGTCTGGTGTTATTCTTATCTACCGGGCATATTTTGAGAATTGTGGGGTTGTTGGGGTATCTGGGGTTTCCTGGGGTGTGGACACTCATTCCTCCAGTGGCCATACTGGCCACAGTTAAAATAAGTGTTCCTTTCTATTCCTCCTTGGTTAACCCTGCCACTATAACCCTGATTTCCCTGTCTCCATCCCCTTGCCCCTCTTTGACCACCCCATCCACGGGCGTTATGTGCTCCATCCCATGTTCGCTCTCAGCCTGTGTAGGTGGACAGTGTTGCAATCCCTGAGCATAATAAGCAACCTTACTTCCTAAAAACCTTACTTCCTAAAAACCTTCTTAAGTCAAAACAACCTGCATTTTCCTTTTCTATAACCTTGGTAAGAAAATCTTAGCCACCCAAATTGGCCCAGTCTGAAATCAATTATTTCACAAGCAAAGAATACTGTGGCAACATATTACCAAGGCATGACTGTATTTTAAGGAGATCCATATCATCTCCAGACATTAAACCTGCCTCATCCTTCCAACACAAATCATATTACCAATCTCTTCCTTTGCATCTTGCTTATATGCCAAAACAGTGAATATAGACTGCTTATTCTTCCATAATCTCAACTTCCACCTCATTCCACATTTTAGCACATCCTGCTGAAGTACTAAGCTCATAAACAACAATTAATTTCAAACCATATAACAGTATCTTTGTAGAAACAAATAATAGGTACCCAGCAGATATGCCAATACAGAAATCACATTTATGGGCACGCAACTACACACTCTGTCTCCCTCCTAGGAAACACAGACACAATATAAAATCAATCTTAAACTAACATCTCAAAATCTCCAATCCCATATAGCTATATCAGACCACAACTCCAACTATCCTCAGCCAAAACGCTAGTATTCAACAGCTAGTAAAACAGTTATTTGCTAGGTTATTTAGCTGGCATTCTTATCAGTATCACTAGACTGTAACAAACTGATTCACATATAATTTTAAAACAATACAGCAACATATAAATTAAACCACTTTCAAGTTAAACTTCACACTTCACACATTATCACAATCACCATTTACACAGAATAAACCGTTAACAGCTGTAATCAGAACATATTTTTTATGGTATACCAATATTAGATTAGATTCATTTTAGGGATTCTTATGTATACATTTTCTTAATTAACTTCATTACTTTACTCTACTATAGTATTGTATATAAAGAAAGGATCCATTTATATAGCGCGCTCATAACTCAACTATTTGTATAAAACTTCCATTAACTAATCTGAGATGCTTCTGCATCAACTTAAATCTTATAGAAATTGAACAAACATCTGGATCAGATTACACAGACATGGTTTCACCAGAATCTTTCAGAACTCTCAGAGACTTAAAAAATTTATTCTATACCATGTTTAAAAGGCATGGCAAACCTTAGACCGGTCAGTCTCCAAGAGCCTTAGTACAACAGGTAGAAACCTTTGTCCATGATCTCTGATCCAGGCTATATACCACAATTTAAAATAACACATAATGTGAGACATAGAAGACACAAGCAGTAGTTATTGTACTGGATCATCTAAGGCATCTGTAGCAATAAAAAGGTTAGCTTACAGCACAAAATAAAGCATGTGTTGGACCGCTGAAAATTTAAAATGTTACTCTGTTATTTTCAAACAAAAATCATATTTAGTATGGATCCTTTGCAACAAACACACAGGGCAGGGAAGATGTGCTGATTGGTGTTCTATACAATTAATCCCATATGGGGAATTAACTTTCAAATACTAATGAAGTGTCTCTTTTTTGTCTCAGTAGCAAATATACTGAGCTCATCATTTAAACAATTTAACACATTTACACTTATCCCACTCTCATAGAAAGTGTAGTGGGCTTATGGTATTTTAAAGCAACAATCATACCAGGCACACAGATCCCATGTGAAATAACTTACAATAAAACTTATACTTCTATGCGACAGAAAGAATAAAGCAAAAAGATTTAAGTAGGTCTATCAGGTACAACCTGTGAGTCATTTCTTTTCTAATACACAGTACTGCTATCTTGCAAAAAGATAAGTCCTGCGCTCACTCCCATCACTACTGGGCAGCAGCAAGGACTAAAATACACATCAGCCCCAATATATCATAAAAAACAAAGAAAAACAAGTTACCTGCGTTCTCTCCTTAATCCCTATGTATTTTAAAAACCTCCATTTGTTTAAAAGTACTGCTATCTTATATATACACATATATATATATACACACATCTATACATATACATACATACACATATACATGTACACATATTGGTCACTCAGGACCTGAACTCACATTTCCCATACTCAGAGTGGGGACACTACTAACTTACCAAAGTGTGTCCCCAATATAGACAAACAATCACCCACAAAGAACACTTAAGACAAACAAAGGTGACCGGGAGAAAGAGAAGTTTGGGTTACACTTATAGATCTATAAACCGTGCTCCTCAGAACACCTATAGTCTTAATAAACCGGAGACCTCTTATGGTCTCAAAAACCTGTATCTACCTGAGATACCCTGTATCTATCTTAGATACTAACCTGGGTTACCAAAACCCTATATATTTAGACCAAATGTCTAATAAACCGGAGACCTCTTATAGTCTCAATATAAACTGGAGACCTCTCATGGTCTCAATATAACTAGAGTCCTTACACCTTTCCTACTGGATACAGTCTTACTAAACCAAAGGGAATCATAGACAATCAGCGTCAATTAAGACACAAAAAGGCTACTTACCCAATGGTTTTGCTGTTTGCTGATCCCACTTCTAGACACCAAGCTGAAAGGGTTAATGCTGTCTTGGACTCAATTCCCTCAATTCTGTATCTCTCGGTCACCACATCAATTGACGGGAGAAACTTGCTCAGCAAATAACAGACACACGAAAGGTGCATGACAAGTTCTCAATTTGTATTACTGTGAATCGGGCATTTATACAATTGTATTTACATGTGTCATGAGATATGCCATTCAGAATATAAGATTGATTACTTCCTTAAATATCACATGTTAAATAGATAGATAAGACCTTCTTTGAATATGTCTGGATCCGAGGCCAGACATCCTGAGTATTTAGCATTGTCTTACATCCTATAAAATTGTAAGTCTGTCACACTCAATCATATTAGATCATCCTATACAATTGTATACTAAGCATAGTATCACATTGTCAGACATCCTAAAAGGAAAAATGTCATTGTCCAAGTTTTGCCACAGTCAGCATATCTATGACGTACATTGAGTTAAAGCATACAAAGCAAAAAGTAGTTTAACAAGTCAGCAATAATGATAATACATCTTATAAAATGATATGAGAAATTAACTAATATTTCTTACAGTCAGGCCTCTGAGGTCTGCACGGAGCTCTGTGACATCGTCGTGGAAGCTTTTCTTCAGATCCTCTAGCAATGTTTTCATGATCGCTGTGGTAATCGGTTCTGAGTCTGCCTCCAGTCCTCGGTGTTTCACCTTCCGTGGTGGGTAAGAGGGCTGTGGGTGCACCTCCTCCGTGTCGTCAGACATCTCCTCCGAGAAGTCTGAGCACCCGCCATGTAACGCCGCCATGCTTGTTTCAGTGACTCCTCGTGTTTGCCTCCACATCTCCCCGATCGTAAGTCCCGGGGTGGGCTTGTTTGATACCGTTTTTTTCCCCCCTTTCTCCCCATGTGGTCCTGGGGTGTTTGCCTTTCGGGTGGGTTGTGAGGGAGGTTATTCTAAATGTTTTTCCCAGTGTGAGCCTCAGAGCTCGCCTTGCTTGCGACCGTTCTCTTCGGCGTTCAGGCTCCGCCCCTTTATTATACTTTTATAACAACCCTTTAAGAAATCTGGTTTTCTTTCATTGCCTGGTTATACCTCAATTAAATAATAAACATGTCTGCTTTTTAAAGAGGACATTGTTATTACAGCACTGGTAGATACTGTTTGGTATTTAAAGGGGTTCTATAGTGCCAGGAAAACAAAGCCGTTCTCCTGGCACTATACAATCCTACAGTGCCCCACTCCCTCGTGAGCACCCTCCCGTGGCGCTGAAGGGGTTAAAACCCCTTCAGTCACTTACCTAAATCCAGCGTCGATAGCCCTCGGTGCTGGGTCAGGCTCCACCCACGCTCCTACCCCGCCGTCAGCGGAGGGTTGGAGACCTAAGGCGCATGCGCGGCAATGGCCGCGTGCTCATTAGACCTTCCTATAGGAAAGCATTGAATCAATGCTTTCCTATGGGTAAAAATCTGACACTGGAGGTTCTAATGCAGAGTGAGACGGTCCAAAGGTCAGTTTCAATCCAGGATGCCCTCTAGTAACTGTCTAGTAGACAGCTACTGTGAGCAGGCTTAGAGCTGCAATTTAAACATAGCAGTTTCTCTGGAACTAGAAATGTTTTACATTGCAGCACTAAATGCAATAGGGACACAGCACCCAAACCACTTCAATGAGCTGAAATGGTCTGGGTGCCTACAGTGTTCCTTTTAAATCGTCCAGGTCTATACATTTTAAATTGCAATGTTACTGAGATGACAGACTTAGGGTTTTTCATCATTAAATAGGCTTGAGGGTTAAAGGGATACTATAATGCTAGGAATACAAACCTATATTCCTAGCACTATACTACCCTTACTACATACCTCCTCTCCCCCCTTACCCCCTCCTTGCACCATAAGGGTTAATAAGTTAACAAACCCTTAATGTACTTACCCAATCCCAGCACTGATGAACCTCGGCCCAGTGTTAGCACTCCTCCGATGTCAGCCGATGGGGGTGCTAGTGTGCATGCGCAGTAGCGCCTTAGTCCCTCCCCATATGAAAGCATTACTGCAATGCTTTCCTATGGGGTTTTCTCGATGCCCTTGAGCAGAGTTTCCTTTAAAGGGTAGAAGACCCATCCTAGGGTCACAGACACCAGGGTGCAGGGTGACAGTCTCACTGACAGATTCACACATTAACTGATTTGACACACACTCACTGACACCTACACTCTCACTGAGAGACACACACTGACAGGCACACACTCTCAATGACAGACACAATATCACTGATTTGAAACACACTCACTGACCGACACACTAACACACACTTTCTATGACAGACACACAATCTCACTTATTTGAAACACGCTGACAGACACACACACACACACACAGACAAACTGACTGATATACACACTCATTTACAAACACATACCAAAGAAAAACAAGTTACCTGTGCTCTCTCCTTAATCCCTATGTATTTTTAAACAAATGGAGGTTTTTTAGTTACCTCCAATGGCCATGAGAGGATGAGCCCACCTGCCAACGTCAAGGCAGACCCCCCGAGGTGGGTCCTAACTCTAACAATTCACCTTGCTTCCTTGAGCCTCTGGCAAAAATCTCTAATGAGACAGAAAGGGGTATTTTTTATATACACCCCTATACATTATTAACCCTTTAAAAGCGATCAACGTTTCAGTCCTGCACAGAGGACTTTCATCAGGATCAAAGATAAATGAAATACAAACAGTAATTACATATATACACAGAGATATCAATCTAAATGACTTACCCCCATGTGAAATGCTGTGTGTGACCGGCGTCCTGACGTTCCCAGTGCGCATGCATGAATAAGCTCCGCCCCCAAAATGCCGTCATTGCGTATTGACGTCTAAACCGTCTCCATGGTGACGCATATAGCTATTTGCTCACCATGGAGACAAAGTAAATACCGGGGAAACGAGCAGTGAATATGTAGGCTGTATAGGATCAACACCTAAGATAGTGTGATCCAATGGACGAACACTGTGTAATGAAACTATGGCATAAGTGCTGTGATAATATAGACAGTGACAATAAAGTACCATTGCATTATAGCTAAAAGAGCTGGTGGTACTGATTTAAAGTGACAAGGTTGCATATAGGAAAAGTGCATGACTGCTGTAATTAATGCTAATTTTATGGTTCTCAATAATTAGAGGAAGTGACTGGTGCCTATAAAGACTAGTAAAGTGCTAGTGAACAAACAGTGTGCATAAAAAGTGCTAAGTGCCAAACTGAAAAATTAGTCACTAATAAGAAAAGAGACCTGTGATCATGCTGAATATCCTAAATAAATAGAGGGTTTATCAACTAATACTGTGTAAAAACCATCATATAAACACATATATACCAAACATTTACTACATACACATATTTAAAAAGTCCAGGTCACTTGGCTGCCAAAAAACCCCCGTTATTACTACTATAGACAATAAACAGGTGAACGGATACTTCCTCCTTTACAATAAACCTGAGATATATATTTACATATATTTTTTTCAAAAAGGTTTCCTGTATTATCAATTTAAACGTATTGTATTAATCACTAAAGCCAAGTATCATGAAGCCGGGACTGATAACTTTAAAAAAAACTTTTCAGGGCATGGCATTGCAAATATCGAAATTAATAAGTTGCTATAGGCAGGCTGTAATGCATCAAAATAGGGAAAAGAAACTAAAAAAGAGAAAAGAAAAAACTTTTTATAAAAAAGAGTGGAAAGAAATGGTCTCGTTCAGACCCTTTGGAGATACAGTGTCTAGTTCATATATCCAGAACGTCTCTCTATTCAATAGGATCCTGCCACGATCCCCCGCTCTTCTTGATATGGGGACGTGGTCAACAGCAATGAATTTAAGAGAGGCCAATGTATGTTTCTGTTCAAGAAAGTGTTTGGCCACAGGCTTATCAGATGTCCCATCCCTATATGCCAGTCTAATGCTGGAACGATATCCTCTGATTCTCTCACATAACGCTGTTTCCGTCTTCCCGATGTATACAAGGCCACATGGACACGTGAGCTTGTACACTCTGCTTATATAAATTACACTCTGCTTATATAAATATATATATATATATATATATATATATATATATATATTTAAATTCAGGGTGCTTTTCTATGTAATGCTTGTGTTTGCATGTTGTGTTTGTGTTTGATTTGTGGGATGTATGAACATACACTGCCATATACATACACAGATTTACATAGATAAACATACACATACACACACACATACTGACACACAGATACACACACTGGCACATACACACAAACTCAGATACACAAAGTGACACATGCACACACCTGTGACACTTACACACTGACACAAAGATACACACAGTGACACATACTCAGACATTGATACACACACACACACACAGATCACGATTTTTATATTTACAGCCACCCTTCTCTTAGCATACAACTAACAACCTAATACTTGTGATGTAGATCCCCCATACATTCCCAAGAGTTTACTACTGGTCTACCACTAGACCAAGAGGTTCTTGCTGTCTTAGAATTGAAAATAAAAAAAAAAACAATGTAGCAATATATATCTGTGAACAGGAGACCTCTAATGGACGATCTGTATTACTGCACACACTTCACTTTATTTATGTCACTACAGGTTACTTGCTATTATTGGAGTGACCCCTAGTGGTCCATTATGCTAACTTCGACTCTGTGTGGTTTTCCACAAGAAAGTGCAAAAGAAGCCTAATTCTACTGCAGAAATTGCAAAATATTATTTACTGCTTTACATTAGAATATTTTCTAATATTTGTTTTTTCTTCAGTAATATTAATTATGTATATAGATATTTTTTTTTCTTTTCTATCTCAGTAGCAAAAATGCTATATTTTACTTAACATTTTTCTCTAACTACGTACCAAAGTGGTAAAATCCCACTAGGGATTACAGTCTAAACAGTTTTTCTAAAACTTGGTATATGAAACGCTCAATAGATACTTTTTAAAATATATTATAATTAAAAGTTACGTTTTACACATTACCAAATTACTTATTTTGATTAACACGGTGTGATATATTTAAATAGGAAATGAGAAGAAAACACTACCAGTCTTGCAAAATAGTATAGAATAAGTATAAGTGCTGTTTGTAGGAATGGGGAGCTAAAGGTAAGCCAGCACCAGGGATGGCTTAGCAACATATTTCAATAAAGTTTTTATGGTGCCCAAACAGCTTGTTTAACCCCTTAAGGACCAAACTTCTGGAATAAAAGGGAATCATGACATGTCATGTGTCCTTAAGGGGTTAAAGGGACACTATAGGCACCCAGACCACTTCAGCTCATTTAAGTGGTCTGGGTGCACTGTCCCTATTGCACTTAGTGCTGCAATGTAAAACATTGCAGTTTCAGAGAAACTGCAATGTTTACATTGCAGCACTGAGCCTACCTTCACTGGCTGTCCATCAGACAGCCACTGGAGGTGCTTCCTGGATCCTAATGGACTTTTAGCCTACTAATTGACGCTGGACATCCTAGCGCTCTGCATGAGGACATCCAGCGCCACCGTCTTCCTCACAGGAAAGGTAATCATGACATGCCACACATGTCATGTGTCCTTAAGGGGTTAAAGGGACACTATAGGCACCCAGACTGCTTCAGCTCATTTAAGTGGTCTGGGTGCACTGTCCCTATTGCACTTAGTGCTGCAATGTAAAACATTGCAGTTTCAGAGAAACTGCAATGTTTACATTGCAGCACTGAGCCTGCCTTCACTGGCTGTCCATCAGACAGCCACTGGAGGTGCTTCCTGGATCCTAATGGACTTTTAGCCTACTAATTGACGCTGGACATCCTAATGCTCTGCATGAGGACATCCAGCGCCACCTACTTCCTCACAGGAAAGCGTTGATTCAATACTCTTCTATGGGGAGGTCTAATGACGAGCGGCACTTGCTGCATTCCGATGCTGGGATCAGGTAAGTAAAGGGTTTTTAACCTTTTATTTACTGCGGCCGGGGAACACGGGAGACTGGGAGAGACAGAGGGAGCTATAGTGCCAGGAATACAGCTTTGCATACCTGGCACTATAGTATCCCTTTAAGTCACAACCGTTCCTTTAAGATTCCAACCGTGATCAGTTGATTTATTCATGGAAGTACATGAATGTGACATACTGCTGGGAAGCATTTTCAATGCCTGACCAAAATAATGCAGAATTCATGTTTCTCTATATATAGTGTAGATTGGATTAGCGGTATTAATATATATATATATATATATATATATATATATATATATATATATAAACAAACAACACTTCCAGATTGATGTATTATTAAGTGTTCTTGCATAGCAAGACCACTTACTGTTATCTCACATATATATATTATTATTATTATTATAGCCAAATTTGCCACCCTAACTCCTCCCACAGTTTTTACACTACATAGACAAAAATATACCAAAACGTGTAGATTGTTCCCGATCGGATTGCTATTACTTTGTGGAATGTTTCGCCGAATGGTTCTCGGAATATCGTCGTTCTTGTGGCGAAATTTGTCCCATAGGAATGAATGGCAAAGCTAGAGTGGGAGCTGGCAAAAGCTGAAAAATCAGGACATGATTTCTAAACTGCCACCACTCCCTAATTTTCAGGCCCACCTACACAAATCTTATTTCAAAATGTTCAGCTATCCCTGCTGCCACTTGAAATGTCCACGGCTAAGCCAAAATCCTGATAGTTTTCACAATATGACCATTTGTTTGCAACTCACGCCTTCCATTGACATTCATTGAAACTCCACTCTGCAAAGCTCACTTTTGAAGGGCAATTTCTAAACTGCGACTGTGCCTTCATTGTTAATATCTCAGAGACATACTATACATCAAAATGTAGGTCTGGGTATTGTGATTCTCACAATATAAAGCTCTTCGCTGTAGGATTTATAGTTTTAAAAATATGACCGTTTGAAGATGGCAACCGCAAAAATACTCTGACCTGTGCCAGGCTGCAGCAGGAAGTGATGTCATAGACAAAGCCTTTTACACCTGCTAATGTTTTTATAACTGTATGTTTTAATGTAACTGTGAAGCACTTTGGGCAACAACATTGCAATTAAATGTGCTATATAAATAAATAATAACAGTTACGCCGCCCACTCCAGTTGTATACTACTGGTGGAGGCAAGAACACTTCACAATTTCCCCAGAAATTGTAGCTTTTCTAGTTATTATTATTTTTTTTAAATATTTGATAAAATGTCACAGTACGCATGATCCTGCCCTCCTGTCTGCAGTACCAGCTATCCAGTGAGACAGCGGGGCTAGCAAATGTTATGTCAGAATCAGACCTCCCTCTGGCTGCACTTACTACACCATGTAGTTGCAAAGCACCTTGAAAATATGAGTGCTTGTAGGATCCATCTCTGCAAACAAACCATACAGGACATTATTCAAACTCAAAAGACCATGTTGGTCCTTGTAATTTATTTATTTATTTTATCTATCACTAGCCTGATCTAAAAGAAAATATGATTCATCAAACCAGGCAACCTTTTTCCATTGCTCCATGGTCCAGTTCTGATGCTCATGTGACCATTGGAGCTTTCGGCAGTAGACATGAGTCATCATGGGCGCTTTGACCGGTCTGCAGGTACGCAGCCACATATGCAGCAAAATGCGATGACACATTTCTATAGACCAAAATTGCTTTTTAATCACTACTTTTAAATTGTGATCAATAAATCTTTTTTTCTACTGATCCACCTGTTGGAGTCCTGTATGGTTCCTGAAACGGGGGGACACCTGATCCTGAGAGTGAGATACCAGCCCCCCAAATATCAGGGGAGGCACCATTAGAGCGCATTTAACTTCAAATCCTGTGAGTGCAATCTTTAGCAGGGGTTATTATATATGTATCAACTGTATTACACTATGTTCTGTTTTATTATATTTTAGGTTCAACAGCTGTATCCCACGTATATTATTCTAATCGGCTTGTTTAGACGTAACACTACTTGGGAGGTGTTCTGTGGGAAGCTGTTCTCTATTTTATTGATAAGTATATATTATTGTTTTTTTTTTGTGTTTTGTTATACTACATTTCTATCATGGCCAGCATTATATTTTTCCGCAATTTGAGCTACAGTAGCTCTTTTTTATTATTATTTTTGGCATTTATATAGCGCCAACTATCTCTTGTTCACTTTTCAGTACACGTTGTGATCAAAAGCAGCTCTTTTGTGGGAGCTGCTTTACGGCACGTCTGGTCGGCTCGGCGGTTAGGCTCCGCTCCCCCATTTCTATTTTATTTTGCATCTCACCGAGTGATTTTGGAAGAAGCATATCAGACTGCATCATTTCCTTACTAATGCTTTGTAAGTAAGAGTGTTATTACTTAATTTGGTGTGGCATTGCACCTTTTTTTCCACAATATATTTTCACTTGTGAATTATTGTTTTTTTGCACATTGCACTTTATTATATTTGCACTTTAAGTGGTTAGTTACATCAGTATTTTTAAAGCAACAGCGCACTTTTTTTGTGTGTGTGTCAGATTTTATGTAATTCGTGTTCTGTCGCATGTTGTAGGTGCTGCTCTTTTCACGTTTTTATATTGTTATTTTGAGGAGATATAGGGCGCCTCTTCTTACTTGTATTGTAATTTAATATGTGTGTGGTGGCAAGGAAGGAGTTAATCCGCCTTGTCTGGGATTAGAATTTTGGGAAGTTTGAATTTTATGGCAGTTGGTCAGTTAGACCGGTATCCGGGCAGAATTGGTGACATTGCTGTTGCTGGGGGGTTGGAGCTGGCCTGCGATTGGTTGAAGGTCACAAACATTAAAAGAGCGGGAAAGCGGGACAGTATAAAAGGCAGCAGCACATGCTCAATCCTGTCAGAGTGTTCTGAAGCAGGAGCGGCGTGGGCAGATGGACGGACGCTCACTTTGCTTATGAAGATTTTATGTCCCAGCTGGAATAGATCATGAGATTGCCGGTTGGGGATTCCTATTTACAGAGCCGATTGGAGACCCAGGTGGCAGCATGTTATAATGGAAAATGTAGGACACAGTTTGATGAATATGTAAAAAATAGGTAAACACGGATGGCTGAGGTGGGCATTGAGTTGGATTTCAGACTATTCCCACCCAATGCATCCAAAAGGGTTTGATTTGTCCCATGTATAATGTATTTATTGTGCATTATCGGGATA
Organism: Pelobates fuscus; assembly: GCF_036172605.1. NCBI lineage: Eukaryota > Metazoa > Chordata > Amphibia > Anura > Pelobatidae > Pelobates > Pelobates fuscus. Next base: position 351,635,921 of record NC_086321.1, read on the forward strand.
ATTCTCTAGGTTTTGGTTCAGAGTTTAGAGTGTGTTAGCTGGTTGGAGTTTTTTTTTTTCTTCTTCTGTAGTTCAGGTTGGCTTGGTATTCCTTTAGCTGCATATAATAATAATAAATAAAAAAAAAAAAAATATATATTAAAAAAATAAATAAATTTAAGAAGTTGGCCCAGTAACATGCATTCAGTTTTAGGAATAACAATTTGGTTGCTCGGAAGGCAGATTGCCAAGCTTAGTAATGTAATTGACTCATTTTGTTTAAAGAAAAAAAAAATGACCCGTTCAGTCATAGTTGGGTTTATAAGCATTTACAGGTCTGGATAGTAGTACGCCTCGAAGACGAGTTTAGTAAAATGGTGTTTATGGCGCGTGCAAAGAAAAAATTGCTTTTGTTAGGTGCAACGCAGGAATTAAAATATTAAAAATTTGGAAAAGATTTTGCAACTTTTCAATGGTTTTGCTCCTTGTTGCAGTCGGATTTTCCAGTTAATAAAACACAGGAGTTATGTGCGGTTGGATTTAGCATATTGTGGAAGAATAAGATGGGCTTTTCCGCACGGTGGCATGATGTTTGGGTACAGTACGAGGCATCTGCAAAATCTGATCCTGTTTAACTCGCTGCCGTTTTCATCTTTGGTCGAGAGCTCCAGAGTAAAAGGATATTATTTCCCTGTGACAAGGAGTCAGTGGGACGTGGCTTTTCATTCATTGCAATCAAAACATAGAATATGATGGCAGATAAGAACCATTCGGCCCATCTAGTCTGCCCAGTTTTCTAAATACTTTCATTAGTCCCTGGCCTTATCTTATAGTTAGGATAGCCTTATGCCTATCCCACGCATGCTTAAACTCCTTTACTGTGTTAACCTCTACCACTTCAGCTGGAAGGCTATTCCATGCGTCCACTACCCTCTCAGTAAAGTAATACTTCCTTATATTATTTTTAAACCTTTGCCCCTCTAATTTAAGACTATGTCCTCTTGTTGTGGTAGTTTTTCTTCTTTTAAATATAGTCTCCTCCTTTACGGTGTTGATTCCCTTTATGTATTTAAATGTTTCTATCTTATCCCCCCGTCTCGTTTTTCCTCTAAGTTTAGTTTTAAAATGTTTTTTTTTTGTGAAGGATCTCCACCTATGTTAATCAACTTGCAGTCACTGAATTTACTTTTTAAAAGTAAAGATTTTGCGCTCCTTTTATGCTTCTCGGTTAAAAATAACTCACATGCCTCAAAGAGCGAAATCACATGCCTCGGTGGGCTCAAACCAATCTTTCGGTTAACAGCCAAATGCGCTAACCTATTGTACTACAGAGATGAAGGTTTGTGTTTAATTTGTTACAATATTAGTATTCTCATACTTGCTATGTAATATTCAAGGATTAGAGAACAGGATACATGATGCTATTTCTCATTTCAACTTACACATACAGAAGTTTGGTACTGATTTGTTTTTAAATCTGTTTTATTGGTGCATTAAATGAGCGGTTATCCCACACAGGGGAGGTAAGCGAATCGTAGTATACATACGTCAGAGGCATTTACCACAAAGCGTATTATAAATCAAATTAAAACAGACGAAAAAGTTAAAGTATGTGAACATAGGTTGCGTATAATTAACTGTACTAGTAATACGAATCAGGCCCGGACTGGCCATCGGGCAAACCGGGCAAATGCCCGGTGGGCCACGATGGCCATGGGCCGAGGCCGGCAGGAAAGATCAAGAGATCTCTCCTGCCGGCCCATGCAGGGCAGCACCGGCCCAAAGGTGGAGTCCTGTCTCCCATCATGGGCCGGAGGGGAGAACGCCGAGCAGCTTCCTTCTCATCCTCTCGCGAGCTCCGAGATTATCAGAGCGTTGCCATGGTAACCCGTGGCAACGCTCTGAAAAAACAGCGCTCGCGAGAGGGAGAGAAACATGGTCTGTACCCTGCGGGGTACAGACTGAATTACCTGCCGCTGGACCACCTGGGATTGGTGCTTTGCGTTTGTCCCCCCCTTACTCGACCACCAGGTATGTAAATGCTTCCTCTCTCCCCTGCCAAGTTAAAAGGGGGGGGGGGGGGTAAATGGTATTATAATTTTTTTTTTAATTCTTACATTTATAATGTATGGCCATATCATCCACTATATACAACCCCCTCACATACACACACTGCACCCCCTGCACTAACACACGAACACACTACACTAACACACAAATACACTGCACCCCCTGCACTAACAAACACACTGCAGCCCCTGCACTAACACACACACACTACACAAACTGCACAAACACACTGCACAAACGCACTGCACAAACACACTGCACCCCCTGCACTAACACACAAACACACTATACAAACTTCACTAACTCACTGCACAAACACACTGCAGCCCCTGCACTAACACACACACACACTACACACACTGCACAAACACACACACTACACAAACTGCACAAACACACTGCACAAACACACTGCACAAACACACTGCACCCCCTGCACTAACACACAAACACACTACACAAACTTCACTAACTCACTGCACAAACACACTGCAGCCCCTGCACTAACACACTGCAGCCCCTGCACTAACACACACACTACACACACTGCACAAACACACACACTACACAAACTGCACAAACACACTGCACCCCCTGCACTAACACACAAACACACTACACAAACTTCACTAACTCACTGCACAAACACACTGCACCCCCTGCACTAACAAACACACTGCAGCCACCTGCACTAACACACAAACACACTACACAACACACTGCGGCCCCTGCACTAACACACAAACACTACACACTGCACTAACACGCAAACACACTGCACCCCCTGCACTAACACACAAACACAATACACACACTGCACTAACACACAAACATACTGCCCCTGCACTAACACACAAACATACTGCACCCCCTGCACTAGCACACACACACTACACACACTGTACCCCCTGCACTCACACAAACATACTGCTCAACTGCACTAACACACTACACACACAGCACCCCCTGCACTAACACACAAACACACTAAACACACTCTATCCCCCTATATCCACACTACACCTCCTGCACCTACACACAAACACACTTCACACACTCTCTATACCCCTTATATACACACTATACCCCCGGCACTCACATACACACTCTATACCCCCTAAACATACATTACACTCCCTGCACTTTCATGCGTTATGACCCTTTAAACACACACATTACACCTCCTGCATGCAAACACAGTAATTTATATCCCCTATAAATACATATTCCGCACCGCCTGTACACACTACACCACCTATGCATACATCACTGCACCTATACACATGTGCTGTACAGCTCCTATATGCATACACACACTAGAGCCCCTAGATACACTCACAAACACACAGTACAGCTCTTTACATGCACACACTACATCCACTAGGCCCACACACTCCACAGGCTCTATATAAATACACACACACATACTTTACAACCCAGAAACACAGTCTGCAGTCCCTAGCCACATGCAGTACGCCACAAACAGACCCCTTTACACACAATACAACACAAAAAGTCTGTTCTACACACATGCAACCTCCAAACATATACAACACCACAGGGAACATCCCCACACATGCACAACACTTTAACAGCCCTGTTCCTGTTTTGATCTCTGGTATCCCACTATTGTGGACACCAGAGACAAATCGCCAGCAAACACAGCGCATGCTTGCGCCCCAAAAGAAACAACATTGCATTTACTTCCATCTAAAAACACTGGATGCTCTGGAGAAGCGTGACATTAACATACTCATTTGGTGGTGGTGACATGACATGCCCCCTTTCTGACCCTGCCCCTAATAGTGGGCTGCTCTGCCTTTAATTGCCCGGGCTGAATTTTTGTCCCAGTCCGGCCCTGATACGAATTATCTGCAAGCATGAAGCTTAATCTAGAAATTCAAATAAAGTTTGCAGCAATATGTTGAACTTGGATTATATTTGCCCTCTGGCCTAACAACTTGGCACGTGTTGAGAAAATGATGGTGATGGACACCATATATTTGTATTATGTAAAACAAGGCCTGAGTAGGAAAAGTGAAACAGCTCATTTGCATAGTAAACATACATCAGAGGCATGTACCACAAGGCGTATTATTGATCAAATTAAAACAGTCAATGCCTGGTAAGGCGAAAAGGTTAAAGTATGTGAACATAAGTTGCGTGTACTTTACGGTACTAATAATGCAAGCTTTTTTTTTTTACCCAGTACTCATTAGGGTTGCCACCTGGCCAGTATTTTACCGGCACAGCCAATATTTAAGGCTACCTGGCCGTGCCGGTATTGCAGTAATACCGGCAATACAAATGCATGTATTTTTCTCGGTATAAACGGAGATTATAGCCACTAATAGTGGTGAGAAAGCGCAAATACTGAATTCTTACACATACAATAAAAGTAAACACATTTATTTGTCTTATTTAAACATAAGTATAATAAAATATATAATTACTAATTCCTTACTGGCATACAATATTTGAAGTCAATGATACCTAGTAGTAAAAAGCAATAAGATATATATAGTGTGCACACTTCTTTTTATATCTGAAAAATATTTTGTTGGTAAAAAAATATGCATAAAGAAATATATATACACAAAATTGAAAAAACTAAACTAAATTTGAAAAAGGTAAAAACTGGCAATTGGAGTAAAAAAACCTGGTGATGAAAATAGAGACTCTATGTTCTCTCGTTCCGTTGGTCTCTAATATTGCTATGAGTGTATGGGTAAAGAAAGCCCGAAGAATATGTTGCAAAAATCTTCTGTGACTGAATCACTGCGGTATAGTTCGGCTTCAACTTTATCTGTATAGATGTAGGTGATAGTACCTTGTGCATTGAATTCCTCCGTGGGAGCTGATGTGATGAGTTATAAAGTTTTTTTTTATTCTTTATTTTTCTTGTGCATACGATGACAACAGGCGTGCAGAGCCACAATAGCATCTACAAGTGTTTTCAAGACATTTCAAAGTGTGGCAGTTTGATCGGCACATTTTTTGTATAATCATGAAAATAACAGGCTAATAAACATTGCTTATATAATATGACATGCTGGGGTAATTAAGCACATTAAAATGTAATTAACAGGTTAATACCAGTAGTGTCATATAAGAGATCGTTTTATAACATGTGAAACAACGATTAACTTTTGAGTGTGGGTGCCACTAGGTACTTATTGTCAGGCTATGTGAGGCTAATATGTTTTCATACAGAGATAGTTGCTAGGCATGGTTTTAGCCGGTTACGAGCAGTGGTTAACTTGCTAAATTAGTGTGACTGGTTTATTCACATATTGTAGCGAAAATGAGAGTGAAATAAAAATGAAAATGAGAGCACAATGTCCACCGAGATTAGGTGCAGTCCTGGGCTGGTTGTATTACTTGTGTAGCTGCTAAGGGCTGAAAGTTAAAAGAAAAGACTAACAAATCCAACAACATGACCCTGGGGTAGCACTTCTATCAAGGAGCAAACAGAGGATGGATGAAGGATGAGCCATTGGGGTTATTTTTTCTGTCCCCTAGCAGCAGGTGGGGGGGTGCTCAACATTGGGGATTGTCTCTGCCTGGGGTTGTTTAACCGATGCCTGCTAATGGCAGGCTGTCACCTCCAGGGAACGAGAGTCTGCACTCTGTAGGTGAGGGCCGCTCTGGTCCCGAGCGCCCTTGTGCTCTTGGTCCACGGCTACTGAAATGCCATCCAGTCTTGTCGGATCCTGTCCTCTGGGTCTCCGCTGTGCTTTGGGTCTGCAGTGCCATGCGTGTACTCTCCATCGGAGTGGTGTGCATGTGTGTGTGTTGCTCCCACCTGAGTGACATGTGGAGAGGCTGCAGCAAGATCGTGGGGTGGGTGGTCGATGTTGGCATGCAGCTGTGCGGTTTGGCGTCGGGAGAGTCCGTCGGCGGGCTCGTCGGCAAGATGGGCGTGACTTCGTGTGGCCATTGGACTGGTAAGTTGCCACCGCGGCCTCCTTCCCCTTCGTAACAGGTAGAGCAGGGTTGGTGGCTTTGCGCTCCATACACTGCCAGAATTCCTGGCATAGTTGATCAAATCGAGCTTCAAAGTGCTCTCTCGAAGTCTGAACCATGGGGCATGCTCGATACTGCATAAGATGTTGCTCGGCGGCCATTTTGGGCCCGAACTGCAACCTCCGCTCCGGCAGACCAGCCTCTTGTGTTAAGTTTGTGGGATTCCCCAGTGGGGACCGGTATGATCCCCACCGGTCCAGAGGGGGGACGGACGCGGGACACCAGGAGAGTTTCTGCTTGTAGCGGTCCCCAGGGCGGGAGATTGGCCGCCTCTCCCAACCACTATCTTTGCTAGGCCGCGTGTTTTTTCTTGGTAGAAGTGCTCGAAACGGGTGTCCACAAGCTTCCACGCGATCTAGCTGCAAGCTATCAGCGTGCAGGACAGCTATAGTCAAGATTTTGGCCAATTTTAGCCAATATTGAGCCTGTTTGTGTCGGAGCTTGCTGTGCACACGTCTTGCCAGCTCAACTGTCAGGCCCGCCCATGAGTTATAAAGTTGAGGGTTTGCCAGTCAGTCTGTAGTGAGCGGGGATCTCCCTTCGCATGAATCGCAATATCAGAGACCAACGGAACGAGAGAACATAGAGTCTCTCTCTTCATCACCAAATTGGACTTAATATTCTATTTTTATTACAATTGACGGTTTTTACCTTTTTCAAATTTTGTTTTGTTTTTTCAATTTTGTGTATATATTTTTTCTTATGCATATTTTTACCAACAAAATATTTTTCAGATATAAATAGAACTGTGCACACTATATATCTTATTGTTTTTTACTACTAGGTATCATTTATTTCAAATATTGTATTCCAGTAATGAATTAGTAATTATATATTTTATTATACTTATGTTTAACCCCTTAAGGACTGAGCCAAATGTACATGTTGTGAACAAAACAAAACGTAAACAAAACCTGCCATTTGCGCTACATGTCTGTCCAACCGTAATTCACCTCTTTCATATTAAATGCACCCACACTTATTATATATCATTTTATTCAGGGGAAACAGGGCTTTCATTTAATATCAAATATTTAGCTATGAAACATAATTTAATATAAAAAAAAAAGGGGGAGAAAATTTGTTATTTATTTTTTTAGTTCTACATGACATTTTAATGATTTTTGTTATTTTTTTTAAATTTTTATACGTATTTACATATTTTTTAATATTATATATAAATATATATAACAATTATATATATATTTAATCAGTATCAGTCTACGTGTAATTTGATATTAATATATATATATATATAATTATATATATATATATATATATATATATATATATATTAATAGTAAAATACACCTAGACAGTGCATGTGTCTGTATATACTTAGATCATATATATATAACATATATATATGATCTACCGTATATACTTGAGTATAAGTAGAGTTTTTCAGCACATTTTTTTTGTGCTGAAAAACCGCAACTCGACTTATACTCAAGTAAATGTCTGTATTATGGCAACTTACATTGCCATAATACAGACAAGGACCGCCTGGCTTGTAATTGTCCTGTTGGGGGCTGGCAGAGAGCTCTTACTTACCTTTCCTGCAGCTCCTGTCAGCTCCCTTCTCTCTCCTCCGGTCCGGTCAGCTCCCCTGTCAGCTCCACTGTAAGTCTCGACTTACAGTGGGAGCTGACAGGAGAGCTGACCGGACCGGAGGTGAGAGAAGGGAACTGCAGGAGAGGTAAGTAAGAGCTTCCTGCCAGCCCCCTCCTACACAGCCATCCACTGGACCACACAAACACACACTCTGCATTATATACACACACTCATACAAACACACACTCTGCATTATATATACACACACTCTGCATTATATACACACACTGCATTATATACACACACACACACACACTGCATTATATACGCACACACTCAACATACAAACACACACAATCTGCATTCACACAAACACACACACTCTGCATTATATACACACAGAGTGCGTATGTGTGTTTGTATGAGTTTGTTTATATAATGCAGAGTGTGTGTTTGTATGAGTGTGTGTGTGTGTGTGTATATAATGCAGATTGTTTGTATGAGTGTGTGTATATAATGCAGTGTGTGTGTTTGTATGAGTATGTGTGTATAAAATTATAAAAATCAGAGAATTTCATAGCCCCAAGTTTTACCCTCGACTTATCCACGAAGCATAGCATATTTCACAATTGTTGGTCACAAAACTGCACTCGACTTATACATGAGATCGACTTATACACGAGTATATACGGTAAGTATATAATTTTTTTTTATTTTTTTTACACTGATTAACTTTATTTTTTTTGATTTCCAGCCAGCAGGGGGACTAACTGTCATTACAGGCAGTCGCCCTGCTGGCAATGCAGCAGCCAGCTAACCCGGCCATGTGATTCTAAGGTCCTTAACACACAACATGTTTTGGCCATGTTGTGTGTTAAGGACCAGAGCGGTTTTAACCCTTTTGTGGTGTTTGTGTTTAGCTGTAATTTTCCGCTCTCTCATTTACGGTTCCCATACAAATGATATATTGGGTTTTTTCAGGACAAGAAGGGCTTTCTTTACATACCATTATTTGTATCATGTCATATTTTTGTGGCAAACCTAGCCACTTCTGGAACACTGGACTGTACTTGTCATAAAGGTTGTCTGTATGTTATGCTATGTAATGTATATATTCTGCTGTGTCTTATGCGGCCATTGTAATTCGTATGCTAGCAGCTGTAAGCCACTAGCATTCAGTTACTTCGTTTCACGAACAGCGACTATCCGGGCTGTTCGTGAAACTAATATGGGCCCCCCTGATAGACCACACATTAAGAGACGCGTGGCGCTCATTAACCGATTGCAACAATGTTTCAATCAGTAATTAAGTGTATTCCTAGGTGGCCGTCGTTCGACTACCGACCACGCGGCGGTCGGCCATCTTGGATCCTTTGTCTCCCCAGCGGTGTTTTGTCGTCGAGCACGTGGAACTAAAAACGGCTACTTGACGACACGAACACTGCTGTACTTCCATGCCGTTCGGGAGCTCCGGTATTCTCCTATTATGTTTCCCCATTGGTATTCGGTACTTTGAAACAAATTGAAAATATAAATGTATTTCGTACGGCGTTCGGTTGTTTCAGCTGGGATCTGAGCGGCATTCACACGAAAGGTGCACTCAGACCCCAGCTATCTACCGAACGTCCGTTCGTCTAAATAGCATGAATATTGGGAAAGTTGTGAATTTAAATGTAAAATGCCGGTTCTGCTGCATGGAGGGATAATCCACTTAACAGTATATTTCAGTGGGAGTATCCCTCTCGTGCAGCAGTGCCTGAAAATGTTAAGTCCCCCATGTAGTCCCTTACTGTGTTACCCCTGCCAGGTCAGTAAGGAAACCCTTTGCATGGGGACTTGCATAAATACTGGAAATTCTGAATAAAGCAGTTAGTTGACTCCCAGACTGTGTTTCGTCCGGTTATTGGGAGGATTGGGGATATTGCCTTACTTTTCAGCGCTGACTGTGGATTTACCGGTAATACCAGCGGAGATCGTGGATTATAACATTGCACTCCGCTACAATTTTACTTTCAGCCCAGGAATGAGAATGAGAATTACCCCCATGATGCCATACCATTTGCAAAACAAGACAACCCAAGATATTGCAAATTGGGTATGTTCATCCTTTTTTAGTAGCCACTTTAGTCACAAACACTGGCCAAAGTTAGCATTTATATTTGTTTGTGTGTTAAAAATGCAAAAAACGCTAACTTTGGCCAGTGTTTGTGACTAAGTGGCTACTAAAAAAGGATGAACATACCCAATTTGCAATACCTTGGGTTGTCTTGTTTTGCAAATGGTATGGCATCATGGGGGTAATTCTCATTCTCATTCCTGGGCTGCCATACGCTCTCAAAAGGCAACATAACTATATATACACGTTTGTGTATATATATATATATATATATATATATATATACCGTATATACTCGAGTATAAGCCGACCCGAATATAAGCCGAGGCCACTAATTTTACCCCAAAAAACTGGGAAAACTTATTGACTCGAGTATAAGACTAGGGTGGGAAATGCAGCAGCTACTGGTAAATTTCTAAATAAAATTAGATCCTAAAAAAAATATATTAATTGAATATTTATTTACAGTGTGTGTATAATGAATGCAGTGTGTGTATAATGAATGCAGTGTGTGTATAATGAATGCAGCGTGTGTGTATGAATGCAGCGTGTGTGTATGAGTGCAGCGTGTGTGTATGAGTGCAGCGTGTGTATGAGTGCAGCGTGTGTATGAGTGCAGCGTGTGTGTGTGTATATGAGTGCAGTGTGTGTGTGTGTGTGTATATGAGTGCAGTGTGTGTGTGTGTATATGAGTGCTGTGTGTGTATATGAGTGCAGTGTGTGTGTATGTGTGCAGTGTGTGTGTATGTGTGTATGTGTGCTGTGTGTGTGTGTGTGTGTGTGTGTGTGTGTGTGTGCGCGCGCGCGCGCGCGCGCGTGTGTGTGTGTGTGTGTGTGTGTGTGTGTGTGTGTGTGTGTGTGTGTGTGTGTGTGTGTGTGTGTGTGTGTGTGTGTGTGTGTGTGTGTGTGTGTGTGTGTGTGTGTGTGTGTGTGTGTTGCAGTGGTGGGGGGTGGGCAATTTTATTATTTTATTTATTATTATTTTGTATTATTTTAATATATTTTTTTCTTATTATTTTTTATTTAATTATTATTTTTATTTTCGTCCCCCCTCCCTGCTTGATACATGGCAGGGAGGGGGGCTCATTCCCTGGTGGTCCAGCATTGGCAGTTCAGGGGGGGGGGGAGAGGGGGCTGGCAGAGATCTTACTTACCCGTCCTGCAGCTCCTGTCAGCTCTCTCCTCCTCCGCGCCGTCCGTTCAGCTCTTCTGTCAGCTCACACTGTAAGTCTCGCGAGAGCCGCGGCTCTCGCGAGACTTACAGTGGGAGCTGACCGAGGTGCTGAACGGACGGCGCAGAGGAGAAGGGAGCTGACAGGAGCTGCAGGACGGGTAAGTAAGATCTCTGCCAGCCCCCACAGCCCCTGTCTGTATTATGGCAATGCAAATTGCCATAATACAGACTATTGACTCGAGTATAAGCCGAGTTCCGGTTTTTCAGCACAAAAAATGTGCTGAAAAACTCGGCTTATACTCGAGTATATACGGTATATATAAATATATATATATATATATATAATATCCAACAAGGTAGCAGCACTCACGGAGTTATTAAAAAATCCAATCTTTATTAAAGCATTTTAAAATGAGATCGACGTTTCAGTCCAACAAATAATAGGACTTTCCTCAGGATGTATATATATATATAATTTTTTAAAAATATTTTAATTTATATATAGGTATATAAATATATATATATATATATATGTATATATTTATGTATATAGATATATATATTATTTCGTTCTGTGTTTATTTTGATATAAATATATATATATTAATATCACAATACAGTTAGAAGGAAAGAGCACAGGCACCTATTGCGGGGTCCTGATTTGCCACAGGGAGACTGTCTGGGCAGATAGGCAGTCCCCCCAGACCAGGAAAAACGCTGATCGCGGCCGGGGGAACGGCGGTGACCAGGCAAGTACCCCATACCGTTATGACGGTTCAGGACCGTCATCGGTCCTCAAGGGGATGTTTCCAATGACGGTCCTGAACCATCATCGGTCCTTAAGGGGTTAATGAAGCAGTTTTAGTGTATAGATCAGTGATGGCTAACCTTGACACCATAAATTGTTTCTGGACTACATTTCCCATGATGCTCAGCTAGCTTTTAGTCCAAAAGCTAGCTGAGCATTATGGGAAATGTAGTCCAGAAACTATTTTTGGTGTCAAGGTTAGCTATCATTGGTATAGATTATGCCTCTTAGGTTTCACTACTCAATTAGTTGCCATTTAGGAATTAAATCACTTTGTTTCTGTTGCTGCAGCCCTAGCCACACCTCCCTTGGCTCTGATTGACACGCCTGCATGAAGAAAAACAAAAAACTGGTTTCACTTTCAATCAGATGTAATTTACCTTAAACAATGTTATCTCTTCCTCTGTTAATTGACCTTTAATTACATACAGGAGGCTCTTGCAGGGTCTAGCAAGCTATTAACAGAGCAGGGGATACAAAATCTGAACTAAACAGAACTTGCAATAAAGGAAGGATAAACCGTAGATGACTTTACAGGAAGTGTTTAGGCAGGCTGTGTAAATCAAGTGTAGGGAGGTGTGACTAGGGTTCATAAACAAAGTGACTTAACTCCTAAATGACAAATAATTGAGCACTGGACTGCAGGGGCATGATATATATACACCAAACATTTTTGGTACACACATTAAAGGGACAATATAGTGTTTGTTTAGTAACAGGTGACGGTTACAGCGTTTGTAATTAAACAATTGTTGGTGTTATTTTATAGGTGTAAAATGACGCAATGTGTCCGATCACATATTTTATGTTAGGATATTACTTGAAGCTTTGAATTTTTTATTATTTTTTTTTAAAGAATTTTCTTTTCAGTTTTTCGTCTTTGCTACATTGAGATCCATTAGTTTAGTAGATTTAGTGTCAGAATTGCATTTAAGGATGGTTTTCTACAATTTCAAATCGGCATTTGTTTGCAGTAGGGAAGGGGAGGGGGACACACGACTGTTTAACTTATATGTGCATAAACCAGACTGTTTAACTTATACGTGCATGAGGATTTGATGTAAGGTCTCTTGTCATTCTTTATTTTCTTCAGGTATCATGAAAAACAAAGGTTTGGATTCTAGGTCACCCTGGTGTCTAGAGGGCCATGCAAACAGCAGGAGCCAGATTATGTTGGGTGTTTTTGTATACACCTATATAGTATGAGTGTTATGTTCATTTGTTAATAATGTTCATAATTTTGAAGTTAATATTTTATTTAAAGGGACACTATAGTCACCTGAACAACTTTAGCTTAATGAAGCAGTTTTAGTGTATAGAACATGCCCCTGCATTCTCACTGCTCAATCCTCTGCCATTTAGGAGTTAAATCTCTTTGTTTATGAACCCTAGTCACACCTCCCTGCATGTGACTTGCACAGCCTTCCATAAACACTTCCTGTAAAGAGAGCCCTATTTAGGCTTTCTTTATTGCAAGTTCTGTTTAATTAAGATTTTCTTATCCCCTGCTATGTTAATAGCTTGCTAGATCCTGCAAGAGCCTCCTGTATGTGATTAAAGTTCAATTTAGAGATTGAGATACAATTATTTAAGGTAAATTACATCTGTTTAAAAGTGAAACCAGTTTTTTTTTTTTTAATGCGGGCTCTGTCAATCATAGCCAGGGGAGGTGTGGCTAGGGCTGCATAAACAGAAACAAAGTGAATTAACCCCTAAATGACAGTGAATTGAGCAGTGAAATTGCAGGGGAATGATCTATACACTAAAACTGCTTTATTTAGCTTAAGTTGTTCAGGTGACTATAGTGTCCCTTTAACTCCAAACTGAAGTTGTGGGGCAAAGTCATCCAAGGGATATAGTTCTAGGGAAGGATATGGTGGTAAAGGTGTAAAATAAAAGGTGGTCATGTCAGCTAAGACTGACTGGCAAATTGGTGGTTACAAAGTGTAAAAAAAAAAAAAGGTTTTTAAAAAGGAAAGTTTGTTATCTGTTTAGTGTTATGGAAATTATTGTTGTAAGCTAGTAAACAAGCAGCTAAAATAAATTGGGTCCAGGCACTCCAGATTGGTGCAGGGAGGCAGGTTTATTGGACTAACAAGTACGTTTCAGCCTACACAGAGGCCTTTATCTAGCTGGATAAAGGCCTCTGTGTAGGCAGAAACGTTGCACTTTTTGTTCCAATAAATCTGCCTTCCTGCACCAATCCTGAGTGCCTGGATCTCATTTATTTCATCTACTAAACTGGGTTTTGCCAGCCCTGGACCTGATAAGCACCTGGATTCCTAATAGTGAGTGTGATATCCTCAGTTTGTGAATTACTATAGTAAATAAGCAGCAACATTGTATAGCTTTAATCTTTGAAACGCAGCTTTAGATACCGCACTGTCACTATTAGTATATAGTGAGGGTCTATCATTTAGCTATACCTTGTAGTTGTGTAATTCGATTACACATACCGTATATACTCGAGCATTTTTTGTGCTGAAAAACCCCAACTCGGCTTATACTCGAGTCAATAGTCTGTATTATGGCAATTTGCATTGCCATAATACAGACAGAGGCTGTGGGGGCTGCAGAGAGCGTTACTTACCTCTCCTGCAGCTCCTGTCAGCTCTCTCCTCCTCCGCGCCGTCCGTTCAGCACCTCGGTCAGCTCCCAGTGTAAGTCTCGCGAGAGCTGCGGCTCTCGCGAGACTTACAGTGTGAGCTGACAGAAGAGCTGAACGGATGGCGCGGAGGAGGAGGGAGCTGACAGGAGCTGCAGGTGAGGTAAGTAACGCTCTCTCACAGCCCCCACTGAACTGCCAATGCTGGACCACCAGGGAAGGAGAGCCCCCTGCCATATATCAAGCAGGGAGGGGGAATGAAATATATGTTAATAATAATTAAATTAAATAATAATAAAAAAATAATAATAATGAAATTAAATAAAAATAATAATAAAAAAAATTAAAATACAAAAAAATTGCCCACCCCCCACCAAGGCTCTGCAACACACACACACACACACACTGCATTCATACACACACTGCAATCATACACGCTGCACTCATACACACACACTGCATTAATTATACACACACTGCATTCATTATACACACACTGTAAATAAATATTCAATTAATATATTTTTTTAGGATCTAATTTTATTTAGAAATTTACCAGTAGCTGCTGCATTTCCCACCCTAGTCTTATACTCGAGTCAATAAGTTTTCCCAGTTTTTTGGGGTAAAATTAGGGGCCTCGGCTTATATTCGGGTCGGCTTATACTCGAGTATATACGGTACTTGTAATCCTTTCAGAGACAGTCTCATCTATAGGGTCAATTTTTGCTCATAACTATATCGGCTATATATCCAACTCCCAATTTATTAAGGGTTAAAATGGTATTTCATGTAAATATAAATGGTTTTTGTTTTTTTAAATCTCAACTATTAAAGTTAGATTTTATAGATTTACATTATTCATTAACAGTTGCTCTTTTCTAACTAGGAGCCTTAAAAATACCTTTTTTTTTTTTTTTTTTTTTTTTTAAAGTTCCTCCGTCTCCCATATTTTTCTTTGAATTATAAAAAGCTATATTGTGCTTTCCTTTTAGTTATTTCCAAGGATCAGGGCCCTTGGATTGCAAAGCTCATCTCTTCTCATCAGGGCTGCGGAATTCACCTTAATTCCCTTTCTCAGGTAAACAGAAAGGAAAAGTGTCGCAATATATTCGCAACCTATTTCTTATAGACTGATACAAATGTACCTACGCCTGTATGACCTGGTCACATCCTATGGCCCTCTAATTACATACCTATATGGATTGATAAGATTTGCCCCTGCAAAGTACAAACCAACAGAGGAGAAACAGGAGAAAAAATATAAAAAATCAATTCCTGCATTTGACCAACACAAGTGTTAACAAGGAAAGTGCAAGCTATGTGAGCCCCACAAATCTAGAAATGGAAAATTATGGCAGCAGTTGGAGCCATGCAGAGTCACTTAAAGGGAAGAGTAAAAGACACAGCCACATTCATGTCCAAATATATAAGATTGTTATTAAAACTATTGGTGGAAGGCTTTATTTGCCTTTCAAGGAACTCTGGCTCCCAACTGTCTAGAATTGTATGGTTTCAATGTACTAATTGATGAGAACTTTAAGCCGTGTCTGTTGGAAGTCAATCTAACACCATCATTTGTTTGTGATGAACCCCTTGATTTAAAAAAAAAAAAGTAAATTAGCTTGTCACAATACTCGGCGAAACAGGGACAAAGATGGCTCCACAACCTGCAAAGTCAATGAGAGGAAGATATCTAAAGACAGATGCAGGGCAGACCAAACTCTACGTTTCCCAAGAGAGGATGGAAAATATTCGGGAGGTCGAGAGAAGGGGTTTCATTTGAATCTTTGCCCAGAAAGACACATGGGAAAAATGACTATTGACATACAAATCCTTCAACATGCTGGCTTGCCATCTATCTACAAAGAAGCAATCACAGCCGGAATCCAGCTGTAGTGGCTTGGGCAACAACAGCGCTTTATGAGTGAAAACTGCCACCATTGCAGACAACCAAACCTGTATCAGTCCATCCATTTGATAGTTTAAAAAAAAAAAAAAAAAAAAAAAACAACACCTCTACAGGAACTAGGGTACAAGTCCAAGGCACTTTTTTTTTTTTAAACACAGAGG
Source organism: Pelobates fuscus (assembly GCF_036172605.1). NCBI lineage: Eukaryota > Metazoa > Chordata > Amphibia > Anura > Pelobatidae > Pelobates > Pelobates fuscus. The sequence goes on from NC_086321.1 coordinate 351,652,323, forward strand.
ACCAGAATACTGTCAGTCTAAATAAAGCATCTCACCAGAACAGGGGAAAGAGAGAGAGAAAAAAAAAACAAAACACCTTCTATGGAAGTGGGGAGCTTGGGCGTTCCTAGTTTAGTGACAAGCAAACCCTTCGATAACATTCTGCGTCACCATCCACAATCACCACTGTATGGGCTAAAGTTGTAGCCATTGCAAACAATCAAGACATGAGCTAACACCCAAGCCAGGTACAGTATTACAATATGTCTGACTAGAGCAATTTGTAAGAAAAACAATGTTAATATCTGTTACATGTTTCTTTTAACTATTGTAAAAGCAAATTTATATTTATCCATAATATTATGATATTTATAGAGTCAAATTCCGCAGCGCTTTACAATGGGTGGACGAACAGACATGTAGTTGTAACCAGACAAGTTGGACACACAGAAACAGATGTGTTGAGGGCCCTGCTCAATGAGCTTACATGCTAGAGGGAGTGGGGTAAAATGACACAAAAAGGTAAGGATAGTATTAGACTAGTGACAGTTGCAGAAGAGGAATCAGTTGGGAGCTATTAACCGTTTAACCGATACGCTTTTATGAAGAAGTGTGTTTTTTTTTATTTATTCTTTATTTTTGTTTGTGCATGAAAGTACAGTCTGGCCAGCTGCGCCACAATAGCTACAGCCAGCCGTTCATTAAACATAGAATGATATGGTATAACAAATACAGTGTACATCTTAAAGTACTATAGAAATTAACAAGAGTAGCATCGCATACAAGCAGAGTGAACAGATTATGATGTGGAGATCTATTTTCTCCATTCTCGTTGTGGCAATATTGTATTTTTGGGGAGTTACAGTTATAAGGCCTGTCAGGCTAAAGAGGACCAGTCATTCAACATGGCTAGGTATATTTTAGATAGTGGAAAGAATTATTTGGCCCTAACTCACATCTGGAAAATGCATGACCTATAATCTGGCGCCCTGTCTAAGTTTCAAGGGTCGCTCAACTATAGTGTGCCTGTGTGCATAGCAGATCACAAATACGGTGGCTCTGTCTCCCTGAGTGACCCGCGGAGGTGACTTATTTATGCCTATTTCCCCGGTTGCGTCAACTACTCAAGGGGTCAAAGAGGGTTTGCTTCCCAGTCAAGTCTGAAGTAACAGTCACCATTACGAGCCAAAGGGAATACAGAAAGTCAAGGCTTTAAACTTTTTTTTTTTTTTTTTAAAAAGGGGTCTCACTGGAAGCATTGGAAGATAGTAACGTTCAAGAACACCAAAGTTGTCCTATAACATGGCAGGCTTCGTGGTGACCACCATGCCATAGCATGAGTTGCCAGTCCACCAGGCTGTCAAAACCGCACCAAAGATTATAAACTTATAGAGAACAGTACAACTCATAAAATGGCCCCACCAGTCCCGCCAGATTTGTTAATATGACGATGCGCATCACTTTTCACAAGTTAGGAACCTAGTTCCATCGATGGCATTTTACAATGTAATCGAAACAGTTGGTCGTGTAGGGAAGTTGCGCCACCGCATCGTATGAGTTAGCTCCCTCTAAATAAGCATCAGCACAAATCTAAAGAAATCTTGCACTATGTAAAACAATATGCCTATTATCAGTCATGTGGATATATAACACATACATTCTCTAGAATTATTAGTCGCCCAGTGATTTCTCTTTGCTAGGGTGGCAGGTAATCTTAAGCTAAAGTGTACACAGAAACTGCTGTTAAACATAATAGGTTAAGTAATAGGCACCCTGGTTCGTATTTAGTGAGTTCTCACAGTGGGGCACTGCAGGGATCAGGAGTGGGCCCCTGAGTTCTTAGAACAAAGGCTTTGGCGTTCCAGACTTCCACGGTTCATAGAGCCTTCCCGCCAATAGGTTCTTCTCTCAAATCTTAGAGGGAGTCATTCGTTTTAGGAAATATGGCGGCATCTGAGGAATCCTCCGTGTGCAGACGTAGGGGGTGTGTGCTCGCTTGTAAGAGCGTGGTGACGTTATCTGTCCACAACCTTAAGGTCATTCCATCAAGATTTATGTTCAACCAGGGAGCCACAAAAACAGTGAACTGCTTCCCGTTTTTTATCGAAAAATGGAGAAGATACTATACACTTTAAGGGGTGGCTTGTGTGAAAAAGTAAAAAAGATAAAATACAATAAAAATATAAGTGACTTTTTAACTGGATTTTTACCTAGGGATATTGGTGTTTGCCACTAACTTTTCTTTTTCTTCAGTTAAGAGAAAGAAAAAACCTATGGAAGTGGGGAGCTTGGGCGTTCCTAGTTTAGAGACAAGCAAACCCTTCGATAACATTCTGCGTCACCATCCACAATCACCACTGTATGGGCTAAAGTTGTAGCCATTGCAAACAATCAAGACATGAGCTAACACCCAAGCCAGGTACAGTATTACAATATGTCTGACTAGAGCAATTTGTAAGAAAAACAATGTTAATATCTGTTACAGGTTTCTTTTAGCTATTGTAAAAGAAAATTTATATTTATCCATAATATTATGATATTCATAAAGCGCCGTCAAATTCCGCAGCGCTTTACAATGGGTGGACGAACAGACATGTAGTTGTAACCAGACAAGTTGGACACACAGGAACAGAGGGGTTGAGGGCCCTGCTCAATGAGCTTACATGCTAGAGGGAATGGGGTAAAATGACAAAAAGGTAAGGATAGTATTAGACTAGTGACAGTTGCAGAAGAGGAATCAGTTGGGAGCTATTAACCATTTAATTGATACGCTTTTAAGAAGAAGTGGGTTTAACGATTTTTTGAAGGAGTGCAGACTGGGTGAGCATCTAACGGAGGAGGGAAGCAAGTTCCACAGGAACGGTGCAGCCCTCGAGAAATCTTGAAGGCAAGCATCAGAGGTGGGAGTACGGACAGTAGACAGACGTAAGTCTTAAGCAGATCGTAAGGGTGTAGACGGGACATACTTGTGTATTAGGGAGGACAGATAGGTGGGAGCAGTGTTATGTAGAGATTTGATAGCAAGAACCAGAATTTTAAATTGAGCTCTATATTTAATAGGAAGCCAATGTAAAGATGCATATACACACTCACAACAATGATGACAGTCATATCGGGGAGAGCGCCGCGCCCCCCCCCCCCATGCTCCACATCGTTAACATGATGCTCAATGCGACCTATGTACTAGACCTTTCTGTACAATTATTGTGTGGCATGAGAAAAAATAAAGATTTAAAAAAAAAAAAAAGTAATTTGTATGTTACAAATAGATATTTAAAGACATTTTAATGACATTGCCAGCAGGGGGAGTGCCTGTAATGACAGGTACTCCCCCTGCGGTCAAAAAAAAAAAAAAAAAAGAAGAATTAACGTTTAAAACTGTAAAATCAAATTATATATTTAGATTATATATATTATATAAATGATCTATATTATATAAATGATCTAAGTAAGGATATTGGTGTCTGCCACTAACTTTTCTTTTTCTTCAGTTGAGAGAAAGATTGATGATGTGCAAGAACTAGAAATCTGGGCTTTGTTTGCCAGTTGGAGTGGGTGTTCATCTCCCATAAATACCATCCATTGAAACTAAGCTGCTACCGAAGCACCCCATAGCTCTTGGAGAATTGTCCTAAGCACGTTTAGAATCTCCGATTTAGAGTAATAATTTATGTGGAAAACTATAAGTAGTTATATTCAATGTGATCATCCTTGTATATTAAATGGTTACCAATATTTTCTAGTGTGTAACTTGGTTTGCGTTTACATGTCTGTACATTTACATATAAAACATGCAGCAGAGGGAGTAATAATTATGTTATCTTGTTTACAATATATTCAAAAGAACAAAAGAGGACATTCAGCCAGCCCAAGCGCTAAGAGTTTTCAATTAAACATGACATTTGAGAAATAGTGGCTTGACCAAAGTAAATTTGAATAATGCTTTATTAGAGACAAATTAGTCTTACAGCCTGGAAGAAATTAAATTTTTTTGGGATTTGGAGCATGAAAGTGCTGTCCTTTATACACCGTGGTTTCACGTATACCATACACTCAAACAAGGTTTTTTTTTAAAAAATATTTTAAAATATCCAAACATTCTACATATATACTGATTAGTATTAAAGTTTCAAGCTTGGCAAGATGCAGGGACAGCTCCATCATCCCGGGTAATCTCCGAATTGAGTAAAGTGGAAGTCGCTACATCTGTGAAATAAAGCATAAAAAATTTAAATATTTCGTTTTAGCTTCCCTTTATCATGAAAGGAACACTAGAAATCCAGCTAAACCACCTTCAATGAAATAATCCGTTTTAAAAGAAAAGAGGAGGGATCGGGTCTTTGGACTAAAAAACACTTAAGATGACATTTGGGTGCCTAGATGTGTTCCTTTAACTATATTGATTGCTCTATTGTTAAATACAAGACAAATCAGGAAATTAAACAATGGTGCAAGAAAAAAGTTTCATACCCCAATTTAAATCTCTTTTTATATCCCAAAGAGGGGGAATCAGCTCTGCATTTACCTTTACTCTCCTGCTCATCCACAATCATACAGTCTTCATCATCCTCTTCCTCTGTGTCAGCTTGGAAACCATCAGTTTCCATAACATCTACCTGCAATGACAGAATTCATTAAAAAAAAGTTCAGTTTGCAGTTTCACTGTATACACTAATTTTGAACAGCATTTCACTATAAAATTACTTGAAGACTTATTCAGAAATGGTTTAAACAAATGATGTATACACCACAATATATTTTGCATTTGAATCATATGTGGTCTAAGAAAAAAAAAAAAAAATAAATGTCCAGTGCAAGTGAACTAAAACAAATTAGACATTACATACTATCATTGCATCATTTGTTAAATACATCCTAAAAAATATGCAAAATGCAACAAAACACTAAAACAAAATCAGTACTTTTAAAGACATATCACCTATATTGTGATTAACAAGGTGCAACAATCAAATTTTTGTCAAGATGACCTATAAGATTCTGCACACAAAATCTCAGACAGGGGCAACTGATTGGCTGAAAACATCAGCTGATGCTGAGAACCAGGGCAGAGCCGAAACTGCGCTGGATTCAATCAACACTATAGGGTCAGGAACACAAACATGTATTCCTGACCCTATAGTGTTAAACCCACCACTTAGGTGGCTTGCCTCCTTAGAAACACCTTTTTTCCAGCGTCATGCAAGTCCTGCACCCGATCCGCCTCCTTGATATCAGAATTTACGATTTTTAACCAATCCAATTGCTGAAACCAGCAAGGAGGCAGGTTGGGGCGAGGCAAAACAGTTTTGGCCAACCAGCACCACCTCATGGAGATGCATTGAATCAATGCATCTCTAGGAGGAAAATTCAGCAGACGCTGAACGGAAGAGCTGCCTGTGCAGCCCTGCCCCAGGAGGTACCCCTAGGGGGCAATGTAAACACTGCATTTTCTCTGAACAGACTGTTTGCATGGAAATACCGGAAGGGAATAATTATACTTACCAGAACAACTACATTAAGCTGTAGTTCTGGTGACTATAGTGTCCTTTTAAATCATTAGTGTATGGCCTAACTCAGGCATAGGCAACCTTCGGCTCTGCAGATGTTTTGCACTACACCTCCCATGATGCTTTGCCAGCATTATGTGTGTAAGAGCATTATGGGGGATGTAGTCCACAACATGTGGAGAGCCGAAGGTTGCCTATCCCTGGCCTAACTCCTAAAGGCAAGCCTGTCCCATGGACCTCTTGGCATTATTATAACTTCATTCTGATGTAGTTATGGTGCCCAAGGCACCCTACACTAACGCATTAGGAATATAGGTTTGTATTCAGCTGTTTCAATATTCTAGGCAATTTAAATTTGGCACCAGGAATATATGTTCCGTTTATGCATGCTCAGTGGCTCATTCAGAATGCATTGCCCCAAGGTGTACGTTCCATGTGCGGTGCAAGCAAGGTCTGCTCATCAATTGGCTGTCTCCTGGGTGGGTCACACCACGCATTTTCAGACATGCATGGATAATAGACGCCACTAGGACAACCTGAAACTCCACTGTGGAAGCCAGATTAGCTCACCTTTCAGTTGTCTTTTAACGCTGGATAGCCTCGGTAGCAGTCCGTGTACCACAAGGCAGTGTAGAATTTTAAAAGGAGGCTAAACAAGTCTGTCCTGCTTGTGGTTGAAGTAAGTGGGAATCTTTGGTATTCTCAGTAATTATAGCTGCTAACTGGGTGGGATTATGGTTTTTCAGGAGGCTGCCTAGTGTTGCCCTTAAAGGGACACTATAGTCACCCAGAGCACTTCAGCTCATTGAAGTGGTCTGGGTGCAGTGTTCATATTGCACTTAGTGCTGCAATGTAAACATTGCAGCACTAACACAGCCACTAGAGGAGCTTCCGGAATGGTAACAGACTTTTGGTCTGCTGACTGACACCTCAAGCTCAGCAGGACATCCAGCGTTTGCCATTTCCCTATAGGAAAGCATTTATTCAATGCTTTCCTATGGGGAGGTCTAATGTACACAACACTAGCTGCGCATTAGCGTCCCTGCGTCAGTGACGTCTGAAGAGGCGGCGCTGGGATGAAGTAAGGGGGAGGGTGGTGCCAGGAATAAAGCTTTGTATTCCTGGAACTAGAGTATCCCCTTTAACGATACTTTGTATAACATAATACAAAGTAATATAATGGGTCACTAAAACATTTTACTGTTCCACTTCATAATGCCATTGCATTCAATTTGTTAAAATACTACTGCCTAGTTTACTATTTAGCATATTACTATATTCCACAATATCACAGTTTAGATGACCAATCTTTCCTTTACTGCATGACACTGTATAATAGCTATAATTTAAAATGTTCATAATAAGAATTTGATTTTTGCACCTTCTTAGTTTAGGAGACATGTCTTTTTAGAGTACTGAAATATCAGTTTTACAGTTTTTTCATTGCTCTTGCATATTACCAAGATAAGTGTTTAGATGAAACATTATAAACCTCATTGCAATTAGAGGAGGACTATAAATAGGAAATGTAACACCTATTTTTACCTATTAGTTTGTTTTTTGGGTTGGTAAGGAGTATTTACTTTGCAACAAGCACATTTTCACAAACACTGGTTTTAGCTGAGTAGCAGTAATTAATCAACATTCACCAATCACCACATCAGATTTAGTACCAGTGTGACAAAATGTCCAGTTATGTCAGCACTCCCATATTGCATGACCATAGTTATATCTGTAGTAGACAAATGACTAATCCTCAATTATATTGTGAAAAGACTTAATATCAAACCTTAACATAGGTTTACAAGTGTGTAATACGTAGAGTCTCTCCTCAGTTCCTCTCAACAGTAAGTTTAACATGTTCACACAGTGATTGGAGAGGAGTACCCAATAGTCAGGGCCATATTGCAGCTCTGAAAACTACAATATCAGATATTCAGAGCTAGAAGCCCTGGTGCATCATTATTACATTACGCTATTCTTACGGAATAAACCCCCTTTCCCTGCGGCAGAAAGTAGTATAACACATATGGCATTAACATAGCTCTCCTGTCATTTCAATAGGAATTGGTACTTTTATAAATGTACCTGGTTACACCCTTGGCTGTTGGACAACAGGTTACCTTCCTGGTTTGTTTAGCTCAGTGGAGCTAAACTCAAGAGGCAGCAACTGTCCAGAGCAAATGCCTAGCAAAGACTTCTCATTGAGTTGCACTGGAAAGTCTGAGTGGACAGCCACAGAAACACTTTGCTAGGGAAGAAGGAAAGTTCTTACAAAAAGCTGCAGACAAGAGATCTGCAGCTTTTGAAAGCGGATTTTAGATATAACCCAGTAAAAAAAAAAAAAAAAAAAAAAAGCTTAAAGGGACACTATAGTCACCAAAACAAAAACAGCTTATTGAATTTGTTCTGGTGAGTAGAATCATTACCGTCAGGCTTTTTGCTGTAAACACTATCTTTTCAGAGAAAATGCAGTGTTTACATTACAGTGATAACTCCACTGGCCACTCTTCAGATAGCTGTTAGAGATCCTTCCTGGGTCATGGCTGCCTAAAATCCTTCCAAACATTCAGTATCTCCTCCCTCTCCATGCAGACACTGAACTTTCCTCATAGAAATTCATTGATTCAATTCATTTCTATGAGGAGATGCTGATTGGCAAGGGCTGTGTTTGAATCATGCTGGCTCTGCCCCTGATCTGCCTCCTTGTCACTCTCAGCCAATCCTATGGGGAAGCACTGTGATTGAATCAGGCTACCACTTCTGATGTCAGCAGACTGCTTGTCTTTTTTAGGCAAACAGCATGCAGATCCACAGGGGGACTAGATGGTGGTTCCTGACCCTATAGTGATCATTTAATTGAATGCATGCATGTTTTAATTTGGGGCATATCTACTAAGCCGTGATTTTTATTTGGACAGTGTAGTGTCCCTTTAACCCCTTAAGGACCAAACTTCTGGAATAAAAGGGAATCATGACATGTCACACATGTCATGTGTCCTTAAAGGGTTACGCTCATTTGACACTTGAAATATGGAGACAACTGTACTTTTCTAACTAAATACAAAAAGTTAAATTGTGGAGAAAATGTAGGTCGAAGTTTAACAAAACCTCAGAAGTAACAATCACATGGCAAATCTAAATGTCTTCTTATAAGTGCTAATCAAAGATACCACTGAAGCCTAGTCAGGATAAAGTTTTGCACACAGGAAAGAACAGTGTGCAAAAGCCTTATCCTTACCATGCAGAATAACTTACAAAGGGCTAAAAGATAGCTAGGAGGAAAATAACCTCCAATAACATTAACAGCAAATCATGCGTGTTCCTGGTAGTGAAGATATTATAAGTTACTACTTTTGAATCACAATTCAAATGGGGAAAAAAGTCAACAGAATAATAAAAATTAAAACCATTAAATTATGGAAGACAAGAATCTATGAAACATGACGAAAGAGGCAGAATGTGGCTCCTTAGTGTATCAGATTATCAATGGTCCACAATCCTGGAATAAAATTCAGACTCTTGTAAAGACAAAGTTAAATTTCAGTGAACCTGGATTGGCAAGGCAACAGTAGATGGGAGGAGCAAAGGCAGAGGACTACTTTGTATTTTATGTGACTCACCGTCTCCTTTGCTTTTTTCATGAATTTTGTTATTGGCATGCTGCCTGCAGACTTTCGCTTGCTGGATACAGGTGTGGAATGCACTGATCCTGCAGAAACCCCACAATCTTCTTGTGATGAATAGTTTTGTGTGATATAAGTCCACTGACAGGGCACAGGAAGATTCTCTTGCTCAAAGGTCTTCAGAACCTCAGAATGCACATACCAACACATTCGGTGGTCTGGCCTTTTCTCATAAACAGAGTTCTCTGATATTAAACGCTTCAAACAAGCTTTAGAGGGCACTGTAATGTTTGGAGTTTGCTGGGCCGTGTTTGGACTGTTCAAATTTGAGGTCACTCCAACTGATGTACTGCTGGTTTCTCCTTCTGAAAATAGACCCTGGCGACAGTACTCCTGGAACTCATGGATGATTGTTTTACTGCCATTGACATTTCCATGAAGCAAAGGAAGTAGTTGGGATAGGACTGACCATGGAAAGGAAACATAGGAAAGGAGCATTAGAACATTTAATGAAGATCTGAAGAAAAAGGAAAGTCAACACATGCACTCCAACAAAACTTACTTTGTCGATCCTTTGAATTTCGTCTGCAACTGTTTTCCTTCGCCAGGTCCTCCTCTGCTGGAGGAGACTCTAGGACACAGACAGAAAATCTCAGAAGACGTCTAATCTCTGCTGCACTACTGCCCTGCCATATGCACCCAATAACTACAGGCTGCAGTACACGTATCCGTTTTCCTTTAGTCTGCAGCTCGTCCCACTCTTTTGCCTTCAGTCGCTGTTGCACCTTTTGGTTCTCTGGATCTCTGTGGTCCTGTAAATCACAAATTAGATTTTAGACACGAAATTTAAGTGTTTGACAGAATATTCTCAATTGAAGCCTGGTCACTGAAAGTGGACTTGCTGGGTTACGTATTGTTATGCTAGGAATTTGGTTTAGAACAGGCATATACAACCAGCGGCCCACATGCGCCCTGAACCGCTTCTAATGCAGTCCAGTTGCTGTCTGGCGAGGGAGGCAGGTAGTTCACTACTTAATGTGCTCTTTCTGCACAGCTCGCACCTGACCCGCAGTGAGCAGAAAGCTGGGTTATTACGTCATCCCAGCATCGGCATCACTACTAGGCATGCGGGGGGAACCTGTGCAGTAATAGCACAGTAATCCCATCACAGCAGTAACCACTGGCCATCAAGGAAAGGATCCACTCCAGACCATCTAGAGCAAGGTAGGGAGGCTGGGTGGACCTCATAATTACTAAATGTGCGTCCGTTTGTGTGTGCATATCTGTGGTTATGTGTATATTTAGTAGATGGCTCCCTAATTTGGTATCCTTAAATGTTAATCCCCACATAAGGATAACAAATAGAATTATCTGCTAAACAAATTAAATATCAAAATAAAGAAAAGGGCTTTTGAAGTTTTATTATATAAATATTATCCACAGGAAAGCATTGGAGGGGCTGTTGCGCATGTACTAAACGCCTGGCAGCGTCAATCTGCATACCCTCAGATATGCATCTCTATGAAGAGCGTTCAGTTTCACCATGCAGAGTGTGGAGATGCCAAGTTTTAGTGTTGCACATTGTGCAGCACTGACACAAGAAGTACCTCTAATGGCAGTAATATAAAAACAATACCTTTTCTCTGAAAATGCAGTGCTTACATTAAAAGTCTGCAAGGACATGCTATACACCAGAACTGGACATATTGCTTCAACTACACGAAGCAATATGCCCTTAGAAGTACTCTTCTCAGATAGTTATACTGGGAAAGAAACTGGTGTTCTCCTTGGCACCTAGAAACCACGGCATTATCATTTATATAATTTAAAAAAAAAAAAAAAAAAAAAGCTGAGTAGCAACTAGACGTTGAAGACCTGTCAAGCTGTGTTTGGTTGTCACAATTTGGCGGTTTTAACCATAACAGAAATTACCATCTCCTTAATTCTAAACCCCTTAATGCTACCCCAAACCCTCCTTAATCCAATAAGGATAGAGCAAACCTAAGCCCACTGTTACAGAAGTAGCTAGAAAGCAATTACCCAAAAACAGTGTGATCATATACAATTACTCTAAACTTCGAAACAAAATTTAATTAAGGAATAACAAAAGTTAAATAGATTCCACATAAGTCCAAAAATGTGAATCTTGCAGAAAAAATATGCATTTTACCTCATCAGAAGCACCCCTTTCATCCTCTGATAAGTAACCATGAGGAACGAAGAATCCATCATCATCTTCCTCGTCCTCCTTCGGCTCATCGTCATCATCCTGTTAAAAGAAATTTATTTTTGTTTACACTTTTTAGCTTGCCAGTGGGCATATTTTTAACAATTTTTAGAGTTGGCTTTATAAGAAAACCAAACAAAACATTAGCTTGCATTATGTGTCAAGTTGAGTAAAGGAATTACAGGTTAACACTTCAAAGTAGCTCTTCCAATGACATGAGTCACTCACCCCCTCACTGTGAGACAAGGACTCTCCGGGTTCTTCCTCTTCCCACTCTTCATCACTGTCCACTTCATAATCCAGCAACTTCTGAAAAGACATTCGAGGAGTATGTTAAAGGGACATATATCATACTTTGAGTTTCCATACACTTGTCAATCTGCATTCCCTCTAAAATTATGTAGGTTTAAAAAAAAAAAAAAAAAAAAAAATCATTTTGCAATGATCGAGCTCTAAATTGAAAACCTGTGCACTGCTTTGAAAATTAGGAACGAGTGCATTGCATATTACAAAGGTATTCTCTATGGAACATCAAGGAATTAAAACTGAGTGTACAAATTGTTTCATGTTCGGGGGCGGAGCCTAGCGTTTGAAAGAGACTGACCCATGCAAACTGAGCTCCATGAGCGATCCTAATATAACACCGAATTTCAGCTACCACAGAGAGTGAAACAGATTCAGATACCAAACTTACCATGGGCAGAAAGACAAAGAAGCACCTGTAAATGGCTGCAACCCTTAAGGCAATGCTGGGGGACCTCCAAAAACAAATAAACCATCCAAGCTGACATGGCACTGCTCCGCACAGACCTCAAGGGAATGGTGAGCAGCTTGGGCAAGGTGGAGGCCTCTACGGAGACCGCAACTCAATCCATAGCGGAGCTCTGGATCGAAATGGCCGTGCTTAAGAAACAAGACCTAACTGAGCAATGCTTCTCAATGCTAGACGACGCAACAACCTTAAGGTACGAGATGTCCCAGAGGAGGTGCCGACAGAGCAATTGCCTCACTTGCTGCAGAGACTGATGGGGGGGCCTTACTAGAACCAAAACAGGCCAAAAGCATGATACCAGATGGGGTCTTTCGCATACCTAAACCTCGAAGAGCACCTGACACGGCGACTCGAGACCTGGTGGTGAAATTCCACAATGGCGCAGACTAAGCGGCAGTATTATCGGCACTCAAGGGATTATCTCCCTACTCCTTCGAAAATACAGCCCTCACTTTCTACGCTGACCTCTCTGGGCATACACTTCAATAGAGAAGAGCGATGAAGCCCTTTACCACTCTGCTTCGGGATAACATCCGCTACAAATCCAGCAAGGGGACACTTCACTCTGTGCAGAATATGCAAGAAGCAGCAGCAATACTGCAGACCCTGGGAATCCCAGAAGACGCATTGCCACGAGCTGGAGTCAGAAAACAATGCCTCAACTAGCAGATGGGATTCGGCCAATATTACCCCCATTTATACCGCAGGGCACCAGGCTAGACACTTATGCAGCGATAACCACCTGAAACTCCAGACTGTTTGTGTCCCACATCATCCCTAGTTGGGGAAATGTTCGCTTTATATTTGGTTAGAAGTTGTTTATCTTTTCTTTTGCAATTTCCAGTTTACAAAGCCTCACACATAGCGTACCCTGCACAGGTTTTCCACCGGCACATGGCCGGAATCTCTCCCCCTCGATATGAAAGTTAGCTCTCTAGCCCATGCTAGTGGAGCACGGAGGCGTCCATAAGCTCAGGCCACTACCTGCTACCCCAAGCTACAAGCAACTGCCATCTTCCTGGGATGTAGAGCAGCCGGCTGGCAAGTAGCTCCCTCAAATGTCTCACAATTACTGTAATAATCTGGTGACTAACTCTAAAGTTGTACACATAGACCTTCGGTGAACCACATAGCTGACTCCCAATCTGTTCTACATAAGCATCCTCATGCACATTTAAAGCCCATTTAGCCCAGGATCCCCCAATAGCCTTCTCTTACATACAAAACCCCCCCAACTCATTGGTCATAATGTTTGTAAGACACTGTATGATTGCATATGTTGTCAACCTGAATGCTTTTTCATTTTAGGTGTCACCTTCTGTTCTACTTTAAGTCACCCTCTCACACCAGTGGGCTGGTGCAAAAAAAAAAAAAAGTTTGTGAAATAAAGTGTTAAAAAAAATCTACGTGAAAAAGTAGGGGGTTTGGGGGGGAGAGAGAGAAGGGTGCAGGGCACAGATAGTCCACAGAGGAAAACAGACTTTTGAGAGGAAATAAAACCTGCAAGTTTAACCTGTTCGACAAAGTGCTATCTGGATGCCCAGTAACTTCATATCCAATTTTCACAAAATCTAGTATCACTAGAGTTTGGCCATGTGAAATCTTTAAACATTTGGGTTTTAATAGAGCACCATTAAACTACTAAAGAGTAATTATTAATCTACAATTATACGCACGTAGGCTAGACCTGCAATTGTTTGAAAGGTTGTTGCATATCAGCTAACTAATCTGGCATCACGGACTGTGTTCACTATTACAATCATTCCGAAGAATAAATCATGAATGCATATAGCAACAGTATACATACCTTGTCCTGAGCCAGCGGCTTGCGTGCAGATATGTCAGAACTCATACGGTTCCATGTGCCCCAGTAAGCAGGTCTGTAATTGTCACAGAACTGTAGCAGCTTCATTCTTCCAAATTTCCGTCTCTCAGGAACAGGATTCTGATTTACAAGCGATTCATGCATAAACTTCCCATCAAGTACCACTTTTGGATCTTCTAAGACCTGTACCTCATCCACTTCACTTTCCATCATATCACTGCCAAAAGAGGAGAGGAGAGGCGAGATCATCAGGTACGGATTTAAACTTAA